>NC_084577.2:1425000-1597500 GCF_033978685.3 Nerophis lumbriciformis
GTAAATGGTCGATACTAGCGGGATAAATCTCTTCTATGTTTCATTCAATGAGTTTGAACATTTTAGAAGTAAAATGATTGGTATCAGTATTGGCAACTGCTCTGTATTGACTTGGTATCAAATACTTAAAATGTGTAGTAAATCCTAACCCTGTTAGTCGCGTTCACCATGTTTAAGGTTGGCGGATCGATGCAGTGTCAATCGTATCAATATCAAGGATAGTTTCAGTATCGGATTGATATCAGTGTGCTGTGATCAATATGTTTACGTTTTTGTCAATGTTTAGTTGTTTATTGATATTTTGGTGTGTGTTGTTCACATTGTTGATAGTGTTATATTTCTGAATTGTTATTTGCAGGTGAAATGTTATTGCAAATGTATTCCTAGCCCCTTCCTGCTCTGTCACTGATAAGAATATAATAGCACATTTCCCAAATTTTTGAAGCTGTCCTGTTGTTCCGCAGTAGTAGTGGCTTTGATCCCCTAGACCAGGGGTCAGCAACTCACGGCTCTTTAGTGCCACCCTAGTGGCTCGCTGGAGCATTTTTTTTTTAAAAAGGATTGAAAATAGAAAAAGATGGGGGAAAATTTTTTTTGTTTGTTTTAGTATGTTTTTTGTTTGAGGAGAAACATGACACAAACCTTTCCAATTGTTTCCACTGTGTAATATATTTGTGTGTATGCTTCAATGATGAGAGTATTTGGTGAACATCGTTTTGTCCTACTAATTTCTGCGGTTTTTGAACTCACCGTAGTGTGGACTGTGACGCAACAACTTGTTTACATGTAAAATCTTCCACTCCTTCTTTGTCTCATTTTGTCCACCAAAAGTTTTATACTGTGTGTGAAGGCACAAAGGTGAGCTTTGTTAATATTATTGACTTGTGTGGAATGCTCATCAGGCATATTTGGTCAGTGCATGACCGCAAGCTAATCAATGCTAACATGCTATCTAGGCTAGCAAATATCTAGCCGTATGTGCATATTGTATCATTATGCCTCATTTGTTGGTATATTTGAGCTCATTTTTACTTTTATCCTCTTTGTATATAATTTAGTTTTGCATGTCTCATGACACATTATCTGTATGTAATATTGGCTGCATTTCTGATAGTTGTTTGCGTGCCATGTTGTTCCAGACCACAGCAAACATTACCTAGCTTGCCAAGGATTGTAATAAATCTATTATAAGAAGACAGTCTGCCGTTTCCTTTAACTTGGACACACACATCTATACCTTTGGCCATTAAAAGCCAGTCATTTCCAGGAGTTATCGCACATTCTGATTTACTAATGTTTTACAATGTTGTAAAAATGTGTAAAATAAATATTACATTTCAACATTTCTGTCAATGAAGATTTGCTTCAGCCTGCGACACATAGTCATTTTGATAGTAGGCTAATATAGACACTTACATCATGTGTTGTCTTCATTATAACACTTATAAAATACTTTTAAAGTAATTTTGATAGTAGGCTAACATATCTAATATAGACACTTACATCATGTGTTGTCTTCTTTATAACACTATAAGACGTTTAAAGTAAATTTGATAGTGGGCTAATACATCTAATGTAGACACTTACGTCATGTGTTGCCTTCATTACAGCACTTATATACGACTTTTCATTTTTTGCGGCTCCAGACAGATTTGTTTTTAGTTTTTTTGGCCCAATATGGCTCTTTCAACGTCTTGGGTTGCCGACCCCTGACCTAGACAAAACTGTGTCAGAAAGATCCACATGTGTATGTTTTAATCATGTTAAATCTGGTGTTTTGCATTAAAAAATCGTGACAAAACAATCATTTTTCACATTTTAAATTATGTTTTAAATTGTAAGTACTTTTTATGGAGACTTAAATAGAAAGTGGGTTCGTGGTGCTATCTGCAGACAAAAATTATTGTTGTCTCAAGCGGTAACATTTGCTAGCAAGAAGATGCTCTAACAAGATATGATGTGTACCTGTATTTTTAAGTACAATACTGTATACCCCTTGCCTGTATTTGTTTTTTAATGTGTAAAACTCAATTTAAAATGCATTCAATAACTGTAAAAGGCATATTTTGGGGCTTAGAATATCAAAACAAAATTCATTCCTAAAGTTCTTTTTAGGGGTGCAGCCATAATTTACTCACATTAGTGAAAAGCAAGACTCTATTACATGAATATTTATATATTTTTGGATCTACAGTATATTTATGTACTGTTGTGTTGACACAGGAGGGCAAATGGTAGTTTTACTTTTTTTTGCAATTTCTATTGACAATTCAATCCAATAAATGGGTATCATTGTATCATTATGTTGCTATTGTTATTTTTGTTGGCTTACAACAATATTGACAAAACAATGGAAAATGAATGAGATAATTTGTTAATGAAATATATTTTTTTATTGTAATCATGTGATCAACAACTTATAGTATAATTCATATCATCATTTATGGGTCTAAAACAAATTAAGTAAAAAGCATCAGTTACTTGCATTTACTTGTTATCGGATCGATACGAATATTTGCAGTATCGTCCAACCCGATCACTAACAGCAGCAAATAAAAGGATATCTCTTTGATTTTGCTGCGTCGTATATTGTTGTTTTTGCATATTGTTAAATTGTTCACAAATAAACGTATTTCTTTGCCCGGTGTTATATTTTGATTGATTAATTAACAGATTAAAGGCAAAGTATAACATATTTCAATCATCTTCGGTATCAGTGTTGACAATACTGTATACCGCTTGCTTGTATTTGTTTTTTAATGTGTAAAACTCAATTTAAAATGCATTCAACAACTGTAAAAGGCATATTTTGGGGCTTAGAGTATCAAAACAAAATGCATTTCTAAAGTTCTTTTTTAGTAGTGCAGCCATAATTTACTCACATTAGTGAAAAGCAAGACTCTATTACATGAATATTTATATATTTTTGGATCTACAGTATATTTATGTATTATTGTGTTGACACAGGAGGGCAAATGGTAGTTTCACTTATTTTTGCACTTTCTATTGACAATTCAATCCAATAAAAGGGTATCATTTTGTTGCTATTGTTATTTTTGTTGACTTACCGGTACAACAATATTAACCAAAAAAATGGAAAATGAATTAGATAATTTATTAATACCGTAAACTATATTTTCATTGTTATCATGAGATCAACAAAATATAGTATAATTCATATAATCATTTATGGGTCTAAAAAAATTTAAGTAAAAAGCATCAGTTACTTGTTATCGGATCGATACGAATATTTGCAGTATCGTCCAACCTGATCACTAACCGCAGCAAATAAAATTATACCTCTTTGATCTCGCCGCATCGTATATTGTTGTTTTTGCATATTGTTAAAATTGTTCACAAATAAACTTGTTTATTTGCCCAGTGTTATATTTTGATTGTGATATTAATGACCAAATTAAAGGCAAAGTATAACAAATTTCAATCATCTTCGGTATCACTGTTGACAAAACTGTATATCGCTTATCATTATTTGTTTTTTGATGTGTAAAACTCCATTTAAAATGCCTTCAATAACTGTAAAAGGCATATTTTGGGGCTTAGAGTATCAAAACAAAATGCATTTCTAAAGTTCCTTTTAGGGGTGCAGCCATAATTTACTCACATTAGTGAAAAGCAAGACTATTACATGAATATTTATATATTTTTTGGTCCAAAGTATATTTATGTATTGTTGTGTTGACACAGGAGGGCAAATGGTAGTTTAACTTATTTTTGCACTTTCTATTGACAATTCAGTCCAATAAAAGGGTATCATTTTGTTGCTATTGTTATTTTTGTTGACTTACAACAATATTAACAAAAAAAAAAGGAAAATTAATTAGATAATTCATTAATAAACTATATTTTCATTGTTATCATGTGATCAACAAATTATATTATAATTCATATAATCATTTATGGGTCTAAAAAAAAATTCAGTAAAAAGCATCAGTTACTTGTTATCGGATCGATACGAATATTTGCAGTATCGTCCAACCTGATCACTAACAGCAGCAAATAAAAGGATACCTCTTTGACCTCGCCGCATCGTATATTGTTGTTTTTGCATATTGTTAAAATTGTTCACAAATAAACTTGTTTATTTTCCCGGTGTTATATTTTGATTATGATATTAATTAACAAATTAAAGGCAAAGTATAACATATTTCAATCATCTTCGGTATCAGTGTTGACAAAACTGTATATCGCTTACCATTATTTGTTTTTTAATGTGTAAAACTCCATTTAAAATGCCTTCAATAACTGTAAAGGGCATATTTTGGGGCTTAGAGTATCAAAACAAAATGCATTTCTAAAGTTCCTTTTAGGGGTGCAGCCATAATTTACTCACATTAGTGAAAAGCAAGACTATTACATGAATATTTATATATTTTTTGGTCCAAAGTATATTTATGTATTGTTGTGTTGACACAGGAGGGCAAATGGTAGTTTAACTTATTTTTGCACTTTCTATTGACAATTCAGTCCAATAAAAGGGTATCATTTTGTTGCTATTGTTATTTTTGTTGACTTACAACAATATTAACAAAAAAAATGGAAGATGAATTAGATAATTCATTAATAAATTATATTTTCATTGTTATCGTGTGATCAACAAATTATATTATAATTCATATAATCATTTATGGGTCTAAAAAAAAATTAAGTAAAAAGCATCAGTTACTAATTGTTATCGGATCGATACGAATATTTGCAGTATCGTCAAACCCGATCACGAACCGCAGCAAATAAAAGGATACTTTGATCTCGCCGCATATACATTGTTGTTTTTGCATATTGTTAAAACTGTTCACAAATAAACCGGTGTTATATTTTGATTATGATATTAATTAACAAATTAAAGGCAAAGTATAACACATTTCAATCATCTTCGGTATCAGTGTTGACAATACTAGCCCTGTATTTGTTTGCATCGACATCCCATTTTGCAGTATCGCCCACAGCTAATTAGGAGACTAATTTAAAGGTTGGCACACGTTGTCGGCCATAAATTGTGCTTGATGACGTGTGATAATAGCTTTGAAAGTGTTTTATTGTCACGTCTATCCCACATGGATCAGCCTTTTGACGCAGCACAAATGTCACCAATTGGTCCTCGCTTTTGGTTTCGTTTTCACTCAAAAAAACCATCTCACCCACTGCTGGAAAAGCCAAATTCAAGAGTGTTGTGTTGTAAATGACACCTCAGTAACATCATCATTATTCCAAATGCGCTTCTTTACCGGCTCCCGCTGCGATGGCCAACAGGCAGCCGCACTTCAATCACCGGCGGCCTGGCGGGGAACAGCAGCCCGGACAGGAGGCTCCATGGGCGGCACGGAGTGAGAGCGTGGGGTCGCTAGTGAGCCTGGTGCTGCGAGGACCTGGGGGGCTTTCAACTCCGCGGGGTGCAGGTGTTCCAGTGGGGGTGATCACAGCCACCCACCCCCTCCTACATCCATAGCAAGTAGGACAGGAAAAAAAAGTTGCTTGTTTTGACTTGTTGACAATGAATCAAAAGGATTAACTTCTCAAGTCTGGCTTTGTCTGCAGGGGAATTTCTAGCAAGATCTTGATTCTTTTCCAAGTGATGTCATCAGCTGTTGATGGACATGATAGGAATTTACATCACAAACATTCAATAGGAAAATGTATTCATTTATTCACCACATCAATGTCATTTCTACATATTCATAAAAACATTCAGTTTAACTTGTGGGGTTTAGTTTGTGCTAAAACACTCAAAGGGTTTAGATTCCATCCAAAATATACAAACCCCGTTTCCATATGAGTTGGGAAATTGTGTTAGATGTAAATATAAACGGAATACAATGAATTGCAAATCCTTTTCAACCCATATTCAGTTGAATGCACTACAAAGACAACATATTTGATGTTCAAACTCCTAAACTTTTTTTTTTTTTTGCAAATAATAATTAACTTAGAATTTCATGGCTGCAACACGTGCCAAAGTAGTTGGGAAAGAGCATTTTCACCACTGTGTTACATGGCCTTTCCTTTTAACAACACTCAGTAAACGTTTGGGAACTGAGGAGACACATTTTTTAAGCTTCTCAGGTGGAATTCTTTCCCATTCTTGCTTGATGTACAGCTTAAGTTGTTCAACAGTTCGGGGTCTCTGTTGTGCTATTTTAGGCTTCATAATGCGCCACACATTTTCAATGGGAGACAGGTCTGGACTACAGGCAGACCAGTCTAGTACCTGCACTCTTTTATTATGAAGCCACGTTGATGTAACACGTGGCTTGGCATTGTCTTGCTGAAATAAGCAGGGGCGTCCATAGTAACGTTGCTTGGATGGCAACATATGTTGCTCCAAAACCTGTATGTACCTTTCAGCATTAATGGTGCCTTCACAGATGTGTAAGTTACCCATGTCTTGGGCACTAATACACCCCCATACTATCACAAATGCTGGCTTTTCAACTTTGCGCCTATAACAATCCGGATGGTTCTCTTTGGTCCGGAGGACACGACGTCCACAGTTTCCAAAAACAATTTTAAATGTGGACTAGTCAGATCACAGAACACTTTTCCACTTTGTATCAGTCCATCTTAGATGAGCTCAGGCCCAGCGAAGCCGACGGCGTTTCTGGGTGTTGTTGATAAACGGTTTTCGCCTTGCATAGGAGAGTTTTAACTTGCACTTACAGATGTAGCGACCAACTGTAGTTACTGACAGTGGGTTTCTGAAGTGTTCCTGAGCCCATGTGGTGATATCCTTTACACACTGATGTCGCTTGTTGATGCCGTACAGCCTGAGGGATCGAAGGTCACGGGCTTAGCTGCTTATGTGCAGTGATTTCTCCAGATTCTCTGAACCCTTTGATGATATTACGGACCGTAGATGGTGAAATCCCTAAATTCCTTGCAATAGCTGGTTGAGAAAGGTTTTTCTTAAACTGTTCAACAATTTGGTCACGCCTTTGTTGACAAAGTGGTGACCCTCGCCCCATCCTTGTTTGTGAATCTACTTTTATACCCAATCATGGCACCCACCTGTTCCCAATTAGCCTGTTCACCTGTGGGATGTTCCAAATAAGTGTTTGATGAGCATTCCTCAACTTTATCAGTATTTATTGCCACCTTTCCCAACTTCTTTGTCACATGTTGCTGGCATCAAATTCTAAATGTAATGATTATTTGCAAAAAACAAATGTTTATCAGTTTGAACATCAAATATGTTGTCTTTGTAGCATATTCAACTGAATATGGGTTGAAAATGATTTGCAAATCATTGTATTCCATTTATGTTTACATCTAACACAATTTCCCAACTCATATGGAAACGGGGTTTGTATATATGGCAGCATACTTGTTATACATTATTATAACTATACACACTATACACTATATATATATTTTTTTAACAAGTACCACCTCAGAAAAAACATGTCTCTCCAAGTACCACCATAATGACTAACAATAAATTACAGTAACGTAGTAGGCTTAGGTATTCATTAAAACAAGGCAGCGGTTTTATTTAACAAGTGTATTTGATATTTTTGGTCATCGTAACAGTACACAGAGTTTGAACAGTAACACTGTTTGAATATATGAAAATAAAACACTGTACTTTAATAAAGTGATTATTTGGCGTACTACTAGGTGGAGCCCGCATACCACTAGTGGTACATGTACCACAGTTTGAGAATCCCTGCCTTTTAGTAATAAAACACATTATTCTACATTATAACATACCGGTACATGTTATACTATACTATTAAAATATTACAACACTGTACTATTACAATACACTTTATACACATTATACTTTATTAATACTATACACATTATACAACATTATTACGATGCACATTGTACTATACTATTACAATAGACCTTACACCAGTGGTTCTCAAACTTTTTTTCACCAAGTACCACCTCAGGTAAAAACATGGCTCTCCAAGTACCACCATAATGACTAACCTTAAATTACAGTAGCGTAGTAGGTTTAGGTATTAATTAAAACAAGGCAGCTGTTTTATTTAACACGTTTATCTGACAATTTTGGCCAATGTAACATTACACAGAGTTAGAACAGTAACACTGTGTTTGAATACAGGAAAATAAAACACTGTACTTTAATCAAGCGATTTTTTTTTTGGCGTATCACTAGTGGTACACGTACCACAGTTTGAGAATCACTGCCTTATACTAATACTATACACATTATACTACACTATAACATACACGTTATAATATTACTATACACATTGTACTATTAACATACACATTATATTACAATATTACCATACTATACTATTACAATACACTTTATACACATTATACTACATTATTATCATGCACATTATATTATACCAGTGGTTCTCAAACATTTTTTTCACCAAGTACCACCTCAGAAAAAAAAACTTGGCCCTTCAAGTACCACCATAATGACTAACATTAAATTACAGTAGCATAGGAGTATTCATTAAAACAAGGAAGAGGTTTTATTTAACAAGTATATTAAATGTTTTGGGCCATTGTAACATTGCACACAGTTTGAACAGTAACACTAAGTTTTAATATAGAAAAAAAAACGCTGTACATTATTATTATTTGGCGTACCACTAGATGGAGCCCGCATACAACTAGTGGGTACGGCGTGGCGCGGTTGGGAGTGTGGCCGTGCCAGCAACCTGAGGGTTCCTGGTTCAATCCCCACCTTCTACCAACCTCGTCACATCCGTTGTGTCCTTGAGCAAGACACTTCACCCGTGCTCCTGATGGGTCGTGGTTAGCGCCTTGCATGGCAGCTCCCGCCATCAGTGTATGAATGTGTGTGTGAATGGGTGCCATAAATGGTCCATAGGGCGCACTTTGGAAACCCCAAAATTCAGACAGGAAAAAAACAACAATAGACATTGAACGCTTAACTTTCTGAATTTTGGGGTTTTCAAAGTGCGCCCTGTGGACCATTTATGGCCCATTTTTTAATGGCCTGTGACACGATCTAGGAACAAAAAAGGCATAATGTGAATTGTAAAAAGAAAAGCTAATAGCATTTTTTCCTTGGAAATATATTCTTAGCATTTTCGATCTGTTTTAGCCTTTTTTTTTTCCCACAAACTGAAAAATATTCAAATAACTAAAGTTCCTTGGGTGAATAATGTAAACTCACTACACCGGTATGTTTTAGTGCTTTCATGGCGAGTTTACTGACAGATATAAGTAAGAACTTTACACTACTTTATATTAGAAATGGTAACAGCGGAGGATGAATGTCCCATAACAAGAAGAAGCTTATCGACTACGGTGTTTGAAGGCATACGTGCACAATTTTTCAGGATTTATGCAGATCTCAAATACAGATCAGCAGGTACCAGAAGGTAAGCAAACTTGCTTTTGCATAACATTGCGAAACAAAACGCCAGATAATATGTCTTACCTTATACACACACCATAATAATACTCCTATGTTGACGCACATCAAGCGGTGCGGCTTCATAGCTTACCAAAGTCGCGCTAAAACATGTTGATAGATTTTTGAGCGCCGTGTGTAATGTTCTATATTTTCAATGGAATATATCAAATGTTGGTGGTGTTTACTTGAGACACATTGCCATCATAGTGCAGTCTACACGTGTATATTATGTTTGACTGCCATCTACTGGTCACACTTATCATTACACCATGTACCAAATAAAATTGCTTCGATGTCGGTAATCCTTCTTGTTGAATATTTGTTCACTTCCTTTGTTCAACATGTACCAATTTGCCATTTTTGAATAGTAAAAGAAAGAGAATAAAAATGTGTAATA
Organism: Nerophis lumbriciformis; assembly: GCF_033978685.3. Classification (NCBI taxonomy): domain Eukaryota; kingdom Metazoa; phylum Chordata; class Actinopteri; order Syngnathiformes; family Syngnathidae; genus Nerophis; species Nerophis lumbriciformis. Next base: position 1,434,786 of record NC_084577.2, read on the forward strand.
GTACATTTAGTAGGGTTTGTTGTTATTTTAACTAAATATATAAAGACAAACATTGTTCATTAAAACACAAGTACAGGTGGTATGATAACTAACATGTAAATAGTAAGTACAAAAGTAATACTGACTTTATAAACACTAGGGGTTGCTCAAAAATATCGATTCAACATTCAAAAAATAATTTGTTTTAAGAATCAATTTAAAAAAAAAAATTTTTTTACTCCTTGCGCAAGGTTGGCAGCCAAGTCGAGCTTTTGCAACCTGTTTTGAAAATGTTTTATTGTCATTTTTATACCACACAATATATTGTGAGAATCGGTTTGAATTGAGAATCGTGTTGAATGGAATCGTCACTGTAAGAGTCAGAATCAGATCTAATTGTGAGTTGTAAGATCCCCATCCGCAACAAACTCTCAATAATGAATATTAAAATAAATACACAGTATTTCATAGATCAATACTGGCAAAATAAAATATACATACAAGTTTGCTTCATCTTTGATGTTTAACGGTCATACCTCGCCACATTGCGCTTCAAATATTGCGTATTTGCCTAATCACGTTTCTTTAAAGCATTTTTAGCTTAAATCAAACATTTTATAGCATAACAATGGCAAAATAAATGATGGAATGGATTAAGTAAAGAAGTTAAACATTGTACTCATATGATCCAGTTTAAGAGGTTGTTCAAAATAATAGTTCTTACAAAGTACAAAGAAGAAGAATTATGAGAAATACTTTCAACCTTATTGAAAATAAGATATTCTTCATCTCAGTATGTTAATAATGACTGAATTAATGAATTACATATTACAAAACTGTTGTGTATACTAATTCACAGATGTTATTTTATTATATAAAAAGGTCAGTAAATGATTCTATATATTTGTAAACGCTCTGAAGTGGGAAAAGAGTAGGATTAAATAAGCTTTGCTTCTTCCTACTCCTTTTCGGGCATGATGTAAAATGAAATGATATGATATTGTGTGATGTATTGTACTGTAAGTGTGTTCATGTTCGAAATAAACAAAAGAAAGAAAGATAAGAAAGAAAATACATTTTAAATATCAATATTACAGTTGCATTAGTCAAACCAATCAGAGTGCACTGTTCAGTATCATGGCCACTGATTGGCTCAGCCTCAGCCAGCAATAGTATGTTGGATTAAAAGAGTGTAATGGTGACCCATATGGGTCTTATTTCATGCCTCGAGGGCTCTCGTAATGTTGAAAAACGGATTTAGAAGGTCGTAACCACGTTTTTATGCTCTCGCTATGAAAATCTCCCATAATTAATTATTCCTACTTTGTGGAAATGTGTTTATTGCGATCATGTCCGGAATCAATTAACCGCAATAAAAGAGGGAATGCTGTGTTGTTTATATTTGAGTACATTAATCAGGGTTTCTGCAGGTATCAGCAAGTCTAATTTAATGCTTTCCAATGCCCTTTTAAGTGCCACTTAAAACTAATTTAATGTCCATGTCCTACTGCAGATAAAACATTATATATAGCCAAAATCTTACAATTGTCTGCATAGACAAAATTGTCGGCATTAGACAATGAAAGGTTAAAATATTACATTACCTGTTACTCTCTTGCAGATTACAATTGGCTCACAAGACTGTTTAATGTGAGTGTTTATTTTATTTTCATTTATTTCATACAGCATTAGTTGCTTTGTTAGTCACGCCAAAAGAAATTTGGCCCTGTTAACTTTGTTCATGTCATTTCACTGTGGAATTAACGTGCTTAGGTGCAAAGAAGAATGCACAGAGTGAGACCTCTTGCAGCAAGTTTGAAAGTTAGAGACTAAGAAAAGAACCACACAGACGTAGAAATGTATCAATGACGGCAAAGTTATTGAGTTCATTTTCACTGTTTTGTCAGATTACTGTAAATTCCGGACTATAAACCGCTACTTTTTCATAGGCTTTGATCGGTGCGGCTTATAAAACAGTGCAGCTAATTTATGCATTTTTCTTCGTTGACGGCCATAATGTTAATAGGTTTCATTAAACACAAGCAAAGACACTTAAATGGTGTGGTATTGTTTGTGCTATGGCGCCATCTTTTGGACGAGTTTGCTCACTGCAGGTGCAGCTGGGTGAATGCCTAAAAGCATTTCCTGCTGTTTAAAGCTTTGAACCGGCAGTAGAAGTGCCGTTGTGTCTTCTAATCAATCGTCCACAGCGTTTTTACTCATATGGATTCTTCATGGATCACTCCTAGCAATGTTTGTATGTTTTACAATACAACTAAAACAATTCTTAATTACTAAACTGTGATGTCTGTGACGTATGCGAACACGTTTACAAGTGGCATTCTGTTTGTATTGTTTCAGTTCCACAAATTCCTCAATACATTCACTAAAACTTCACTGTGGAGTTATTGAGTCTGTTTCGCTGATTGGAGAGCTAGCTTCTGCAGCTAGTGGGTCCATGACAATGACTTCTGTTTTGTTTGATCAGCTGTTTTACTGCTGTGTTACAGACACTGTTTGAAAACAATTAACGTATGTAAATAAATATTTACAACAATTGTCTGTGTAAATAACTAATTTCACAACGTATATATATCTGCGGCTAATATATGGATTTTTAAATATTTTTTTACTAAGATTAAATGGGTGCGGCTTGTATACCAGTGCGCTCTATAGTCCAGAAAATACGGTAATTGACATATAGACCGTCAGCCCAGGCCGGGGGTCAGCAACCCTAGTGGCTCCCTGGCCCTCTTTCAGAGATGTGTGAAAATGGAAAAAGATGAAGAAAAATTTTTTTGTTTTGTTTTAATATATTTTCTGTAGGAAAACAAACATGACACAAACCTTCCTACTGGTTAGAAATCCCACTGTATATGTTATACATGATTCACTGATGAGAGTATTTGGCAAGCACCGTTTTGTCCTACTGATTTCAGCTATACTTGAACTCATCGTAGTTTGTTTACACGTACAACTTTCTCCGATGCTGCCACAGAAAGACGTGTTTTATGCCACTCCTTCTTTGACTCATTTTGTCCAACAAATGTTTCATGCTGTGTGTGAATGCACAAAGGTGAGCTTTGTTGATTTTATTGATTTGCTGGAGTGCTTATCAGACATATTTGGTCAACCCATGACTGCAAGCTAATCCATGCTAACATGCAATTTAGGCTAGCTGTATGTTCATATTGCATCCTTATGCCTCGTTTGTAGGTATATTTGAGTTCATTTAATTTCCTTTACTTATGTTTTCTGTGTATTTAATTTATATGTGCATGTCTCAGGACACATTATCTGTATGTAATATTGGCTGCATTTCTCATAGTTGTTGGTGTGCCATGTTGTTCCAGACCACAGCAAATGTTACCCAGCTTACAAAGATTGTAATAAAGCCGTTAGAAGAAGACAGCAAGCCTTTTCCTTAAACTTGAACACACATCTATACCTATGGCCATTCTGAGCCAGTCATTTCCAGGAGTTATCTCATCCTGTGAAAAGCCTCCGTTTTACTAATGATTTGCAATGTTGTAAAAATATGTAGAATGAAAATTAAAATACAACATTTCTGTCAACAAAGTTTTGCGTCAGCCTTTGGTAGTAGGCTAATATAGCTATTATAGACACTTACATTATGTGTTGCCTTCATTATAACACTTATATAAGGCTTTTATGATTTTGCGGCTCCAGACAGATTTTTTATTTTTTGGTCCAATATGTCTCTTTCAACATTTGGGGTTGCCAACTCTTGGCCCAGACCTTCAATTGCATTGTTTTTTGTTTTTTTAAATGTAATGATGTCTAATGCCATTTAAGGTCTTAATTTTTGCAAAATTCATTTCATGACTTTTTTAATGCTATTTAATAACCCCCGGAAACCCAGATAATGTCAATTATGAACTAAAACAGGAAAGCGGATTCAAAAAAAAGTATTCTTTCAGTGTGTGTGTACCTTCATGAGTGCTTTGCTGTATATGTGTATGTATATCCTGGAGGTTATGCTAATAATTCAGCATCAACAGGATGCTGCCCGTCGACAAGAAGCAACTAATGTGTTCAAACAGCTGTTTGAGGGCACACATCCTTTGTTCAGCTACAGAAGAGGTAGTGGGCTGCAAGGCCACCCAGCCTTGTTGACTCCAGTGACTCCGCCATTAAGAAAATATGGCTGCCTTGACCTCTGGAAAACCTTACACAAGCACCCAAAACATCAGAGAAGTGTGACCCTCCACTGCCCGCATCATGACAGAGTGGGAGCGGAGTGATGGAGAAAGAGAAGACGAGGGAAAGAAACAGAGAGGGCTAAAAGTTAAGTAGTTTTATGAGCGTGCGCCGCTCTAGTTTCTGGGTCATCTGGACGCATGGAATTGCATTTTGAGACCCTACTTTGCTCGGCCTCCCATACTTTTACACCAATAATCCACATTTATCCAATAATCCTGCAGCCTAACCCTGTTTGGGTGGGCGCATGCATCCAAACATCCATAGTATCGATACCAAGGTTATAGTATCAGTATCACATTGATACTGATACAATCAACAAGGCCATTCCGTTAGTGATGTGCGGATCGATACTGAAATATCGGTAGCGCCGATAGCAGATTTTTTTCTGTAACATCGACTCTCCAATGAAAATATTGATACTTTAATGTTTTAGCTGTTTGATATCATGTACAGTATATCCTGAACAGGAGCACAGTGTAAAAAAAGTCATTAAACTTGTGGATTAGGGAACGTGTCAATGTTGGATGCTTTTCTTGAGTGGTTTTTTTTTTCCATTCATTATTTCAGGCAATGACACGAAAAAAAGTACAAGGTAACAACACTTGATAATACGAATTAATATAATGCAAAAGGTAACGTACAGTATGCAAGCATGATGATCCAGTTTTGCCTGAAAGGGAGTGAGAAGAAGATCATTTATTGAATCCCATTCCCAGTTCTCTATTCAGTGATGAATACATTTGGCTTCACTGTTACTTTGTTCAAGGATTATAACACAAATGTATATTACAAGTGTTATTTACATGTTCAGTATTTTTACGTTAATATGTTAATGTAACTTACAAACCCCAAAACCAGTGAAGTTGGCACGTTGCGTAAATCGTAAATAAAAACAGAATACAATGGATTGCGAATCCTTTTCAACCTACATTCAATTGAATAGACTGCAAAGACAAGATACTTAACGTTTGAATTGGTAAACTTTGTTACTTTTTGCAAATATTAGCTAACTTGGAATTTGATGCCTGCAATATGTTTCAAAAAAGCTGGCACAACTAGCAAAAAAGACTCAGACAGTTGAGGAATGCTCATCAAACACTTATTTGGAACATCCCACAGGCAAACAGGCTAATTGGGAACAGGTGGGTGCCATGATTGAGTATAAAAGCAGCTTCCATGAAATGCTCAGTCATTCACAAACAAGGATGGGGCGAGGGTCACCACTTTGTCAACAAATGCGTGAGCAAATTGTCGAACAGTTTAAGAACAACATTTCTCAACGAGCTATTGCAAGGAATTTAGGGAGTTCACCATCTATGGTCCATAATATCATGAAAAGGTTTAGAGAATCTGGAGAAATCACTGCACGTAAGCCATGATATTACGGACCTTGTATCCCTCAGGCGGTACTGCATCAAAAAGTGACATCAGCGTGTAAAGGATATCACCACATGGGCTCAGGAACACTTCAAAAACCACTGTCAGTAACTACAGTTGGTCGCTACATCTGTAAGTGCAAGTTAAAACTCTACTATGCAAAGCCAAAGCCATTCATCAACAACACTCAGAAACGCTGCCGGCTTCGCGGGGCCCGAGCTCATCCAAGATGGACTGATGCAAAGTGGAAAAGTGTTCTGTGGTCTGACGAGTCCACATTTCAATTTGTTTTTGGAAACTGTGGACGTAGTGTCCTCCACACCAAAGAGGAAAAGAACCATCCAGATTGTTATAGGCGCAAAGTTCAAAAGCCAGCATATGTGATGGTATGGGGATGTATTTGTGCCCAAGACATGGGTAACTTACACATCTGTGAAGGCACCATTAATGCTAAAAGGTATATACAGGTTTTGGAGCAACATACGTTGCCATCCAAGCAACGTTATCATGGACGCCCCTGCTTATTTCAGCAAGAGAATGCCAAGCCACGTGTTACATCAATGTGGCTTCATAGTAAAAGAGTGCGCGTAATAGACTGGCCTGCCTGTAGTCCAGACCTGTCTCCCATTGAAAATGTGTGGCGCATTATGAAGCCTAAAATACCACAACTGAGACCCCCGGACTGTTGAACAACTTAAGCTGTACATCAAGCAAGAATGGGAAAGAATTCCACCTGAAAAGCTTCATGTTCTGTTGAATATAAGTTGAAAAAGGTTTGCAAATCATTGTATTCAGGTTTTATTTACGAATTACACATCGTGCCAACTTCACTGGTTTTAGGTTTTGTACAGTATGTACGCATGATGATCCAGTTTTGCCTGAAAGGGAGTGAGAAGAAGATAACTTTTTTAATCCCAGCCCCAGTTCTCCATTCAGTGATTAATACATTTAGCTTCACTGTTACTTTGTTCAAGGATTATAATACAAGTGTTCTTTACATGTTCAGTATTTTCACGTTAATAGGTTAGTGCATCTGCCTCACAATACGAATGTCCTGAGTAGTCTTGGGTTCAATCCCGGGCTCGGGATCTTTCTGTGTGGAGTTTGCATGTCCTCCCCGTGACTGCGTGGGTTCCCTCCGGGTACTCCGGCTTCCTCCCACTTCCAAAGACATGCACCTGGGGATAAGTTGATTGGCAACACTAAATTGGCCCTAGTGTGTGGATGTGAGTGTGAATGTTGTCTGTCTATCTGTGTTGGCCCTGCGATGAGGTGGCGACTTGTCCAGGGTGTACGCCGCCTTCCGCCCGATTGTAGCTGAGATAGGCTCCAGCGCCCCCCGCGACCCCAAAAGGGAATAAGCGGTAGAAAATGGATGGATGGATGTTCATGTAATTTAATTGTGAATTAGTTTTTATTTTATTTGTAGTTTTTAATAATCATTTTTAATGCTTTTATTAATGTAGTCATTTCGTTTTTTATGGTTTGAAACACCCTTTTCGTGGACTTTGTCATGTTTTTTTTCTTTTGTATTAGCTTGACTATATTGTTATTCACGCCACTACCTCAATATACTCCAGAGTTTGAAAAACCTAACTCTGTCTTGTATTCTTTATGCTATGCGGCATGCTATAATAGAGACTGTGCAGGTTTCAACAAGTCAAATTTAAAACATTTTAAAGATTTTTTTAAGACCATAATGAATATACTTGAGTCCATTTAATATCAATACTGACAAAAATGTACAAAGACATAAAGGAAAACCAGAGGTAGGAAAGAATTGTAAGTATATGAATTCATTCACTGCCTTTTCACATTGGAAAACAAAATGGTTAAACAAACTACTGATTGAAAAATAATATTAGCAAACATAATAACAGCCATTTTTTAGATTTGCCAACTGTTTTCTTGCAAACATTGTGCTTCATATCAAGTGTTTTCATGTAACAACAACCAGAATGTCAGCAATGGTAGAGGAAAGCACAACAATATATTGTCTGTGAAAGGGACTGTTAGCATCTATGCTAAAGCTAAATGTTTCACTTTTGCAGTATATTTTGCGGCTGTCAGAATTAAGCAAACAAATAAAAACATCTACAGTACGTATTTGAACAAAGTTGTGAAAAACAGAGAGTGCAGAAAGAGCCATTGTCTAAAAAGAAAGAAGGCGATTTGGCTTGCAAGCCCCAAACAGAACAAATACCCAGAATCCCATGCAGCCCTAACTCTTCCAGGCTAGAATATACACCCCCGCTACCACCAAACCCCGCCCCCCACCCAACCCCGCCCACCTCAACCGACGCACGGAGGGAGGGTTGAGGTGGGCGGGGTTGGGGGGCGGGGCGGGGCGGGGTTTGGTAGTAGCTGGTGTGTATATTCTAGCCCGGAAGAGTTAGGGCTGCAGGGTGTTCTGGGTATTTGTTCTGTTGCGTTTATGTTGTGTTACGGTGCGGATGTTCTCCCGGAATGTGTTTGTCATTCTTGTTTGGTGTGGCGCATATTTGTAACAGTGTTAAACTTGTTTATACGGCCATCGTCAGTGTGACCTGTATGGCTGTTGATCAAGTATGTCTTGCAGTCACTTAGAGTGTCTGCAGAAGCCTCATACATGTGTCTGGGCCGGCAGGCTGTTTGTATGGTGAAAAAGCGGACGCGACGACAGGTTGTAGAACACGTTAAAGGCAGTGCTATCACGGCACGCCCTTAATATTGTTGTCCGGATGAAAATCGGGACAAATTCAGGAGGATGGTTGCCCCGGGAGATTGTCGGGAGGGCACTGAAATTCGGGAGTCTCCCGGAAAAATCGGGAGGGTTGGCAAGTATGTTGCTAGGGCGGGATAGCCATTCAAAGAAGGTGAACTCATTAAAAAGTGCATGTTCGATTTTTTAAAGAAATCTTTTCTTGCGGCCCAGCCTCAGCCTCATCCAGTGGCCCCCAGGTAAATTGAGTTTGAGACCCCTGCACTAAACAAACAACCTCTGTAGCTTTTAATGTCACTTGCTGTATCAACCCTGGAGAAAATATTGGGCATGAGAAGCTGACCTGAAATTATTAGAATAAATAATAGAAATAATATAAGAGAAATATGTTTTGTTTTTTTAAGTTTTACTGTTGTGAGTACACTGCTACCACAGAGAAATTAGCGTGTGGTTACTGAATGTAATAGTATCATTTCACTAGTAATCATCTCATAATAATCTCCTTTGGTAATCAGCGCCACTTTAACCACATAACACACCTTTGAGGGGTTAAGTTGATCCTGTATTGATGTGTTTGTGGCGTTTCAGCAGCTTTTGAGACCGACTTGTCCCAGATTTTTGACTTTTACATTATCATTCCATTTACTTGCACGGAAATGTTTACAAACGCTTCCCTCCTTGATGGCTCTACATCCGGGTCCTAAACACTTTATACGTTTCCATTAACCCGCTTCGAGCATGCATGAAATTGATCATTCTGGAGCCACAAAATCGTTGAGCTTGCACTTAACCATCGTATGCTGCAAGAATACATAGATGCGCGCGCACTGCACACTAGGTGGTTTGCGATTCATTCTGACCGTACAGCACAGGTAGCCTACTTTGGTTTCATTTTGTAATTACATTACATTTAAAAGCAAGACTGAGGTTTATGCATGTTTTAAATAAAAGTAACATGAATCGCTTTTTAAGACCTTTCAAAATCATTTTTAAGACCTTTTATGAGATATTATGAGAATTTTAGACATTAAATTGTTGGATTTAAGACTTTTTAAGACCCCGCGGGTACCCTGTATATTTTGAAACACACAACGTTTTAAATTTTAGCAGACAAATTAGGTATATTTGCTCAAAGTATCGGTATCGGATCGGTATTGCCTGAATTTTACTAAAAAAACAGTGGTTTTGCACATCACTAGTATCCGTGGTCGTACATATTTACAAATGTGTTTTATTTTTAAGAAAACCCACAGTTTCATGCTTTTTCTCTCCAAAATTATGTTGTTGTTTTTTGCAGAAAACCTCCTCTCACTCACCCTAAGTCGGTAATAATTTATGAGTATGCAATAATAAAGTATAAACAGCACAACATTGTAATACAGCTTGAATATAACTAAAGATGGGTATCATTTACATTTTAACCAGTATTAGTACCAAATCGGCACTTCAAAAATCAATGCCAGTGCTTACGTTTTTTTTTTTTTTAAATGCACACTTTTAGAAAAAAAAAACATACTTTTTTTTGTTGTGGAATTTTGTGACATTCAAGTTAGACTAGTAATTTTAATAATTTTAATGATGTAAATTAAATTATAACTATTCAAAAATAAGAAATAAAATCCACGAAAAATTGTCATAAGTATTGCAGCAATACAGAACATAAATAATATGCGAAAAGCAACTTTTGTGTTGTGATATTGATGCTCATAATTCCGAGGGTTCCTCAATGCAACCTCCCTTGCTGTACCCGTCATCGGTGAATAATGAGGACGTTCTGTGTTGTTGTGGCCAGGGCCGCATAAAGCTAAGGAGGGGCCACAGGGCTGAGCGGGTTTTGGGAATCCGGACGCCCGTTCGCCCCCCCCCCGGCCACGAAAACACGGTTTGAAAAAAAAAAATATATATATATATATATATATATATATATCATGATTTTACCCAACAGAACAGAAATAAGGCAAAAACATCATCCATTTTAAAAATAATTTTGTTCATGAATACATCTCCTTCGTGACTGGTGCACCGACCTGGGTTGGCGCCCCGCTCTGAAAAGTAGAAATAAACAACACAGCCGAGAGAGAGAGAGTACACAATCGCGACATGAAGCTTAGCTGTCTGTGATTGACAGCGATGGACATCAATCATTTCATTTCCGCCATCAAAATCAGGGGGCCCCTGGTTGGGTGGGGGCCCCGGGCTTCAGCCCAGGTAAGCTTGTGCATTCAGGTGGCCCTGGTTGTGGCTACCAGCGAGCCGAGCGCTCTGGCGCTAATAGTGTTATGAGGGCTGCTGTTGGCGTGTTAAGTTCAGTAATAGTTTTAAAAAGGGCGCTAAACTCATTGATTTAGCACCCAAATGAAGCACAGTAGTGTTGTCCCGATACCAATATTTTGGTTCCGGTGCTGGTACCAAAATTATTTTGATACTTTTCTAAATAAAGGGCACCTCAAAAAATTGCATTATTGGCTTTATTTGCAAGTTTGTCCTTAGATAAAATAGTGAACATACTAGACAACTTGTCTTTTATTAGTAAGAAAGCCATCAAATACTCCTAATTTAGCTGCTGACATATGCAGTAACATATTGTGTCATTTTCCATTCTATTATTTTGTCAAAATTATTAAGGACAAGCGGTAGAAAATTAATTATTAATCTACTTGGTAATTTACTGTTAATATCTGAATATCTGGTTATATTCTGTTTTAACCTTTTCTATCTACACTTCTGTTAAAATGTAATAATCATTTATTCTTCTGTTGTTTGATACTTTACATTAGTTTTGGATGATACCAGAAATTTGGGTATCAATCCAATAGGATCATACATTGGTCATATTCAAAGTCCTCATGTGTCCAGGGACGTATTTACTGAGTTTATAAACATAATATAGATTCAAAAAGAAAGAAAGAAGAAGTTGTGATGCCAACAAATATTGACGTAATCATAGTAATATCGACTAGATACGCTCCTGTACTTGGTATCATTACAGTGGATGTCAGGTGTAGATCCACCAATGGCGTTTGTTTACATTTTGACGCCGGTGAGCTACGGTGTGTAGTGAAGCATGTTTAGCTATTCCTCATCCTGTGGTGATTTAGCCGCTAGCTAGCTAGCCATGTCTTAAAGGCCTACTGAAACCCACTACTACCGACCACGCAGTCTGATAGTTTATATATCAATGATGAAATCTTAACATTGCAACACATGCCAATACGGCCGGGTTAGCTTACTAAAGTGCAATTTTAAATTTCGCACGAAATATCCTGCTGAAAACGTCTCGGTATGATGACGTCAGCGCGTGACGTCACGGATTGTAGCGGACATTTTGGGACAGCATGGTGGCCAGCTATTAAGTCGTCTGTTTTCATCGCAAAATTCTACAGTATTCTGGACATCTGTGTTGGTGAATTTTTTGCAATTTGTTCAATGAACAATGGAGACAGCAAAGAAGAAAGCTGTAGGTGGGAAGCGGTGTATTGCGGCAGGTGTTGTGCCGGATAACGCACCCCCGCCGTAGAATGCACCCCCTGACTGTTGTGCCGGATAACACAGCCGGTGTTTCATTGTTTATATTCCCGGAAGATGACAGTCAAGCTTTACCATTGGCCTGTGCAGAACTGGGACAACATAGACTCTTACCAGGAGGACTTTGAGTTGTATACGCAGACACGGTACCGTGAGTACGCATGCAGCTGCGGCTTCCAAACATTTGATCGCTTGTCCGTACGTGCGTGCCGCTATGTGCATGTCACGTACGTAACTTTGGGGACTTTGGGGAAATATATGTGCTGTATGAACTTTGGGGAGGTGAACGGTACTTTGGGCTGTGGGATTGAGTGTGTTGTGCAGGTGTTTGAGTTGTATTGGCGGGTTATATGGATGGGAGGGGCGAGGTGTTTGTTATGCGGGATTAATTTGTGGCATATTAAATATAAGCCTGGTTGTGTTGTGGCTATTAGAGTATGTTTTAGTCATTCCCAGCTGAATATCAGGTCCCACCCGCCTCTCACAGCATCTTCCCTATCTGAATCGCTCCCACTGCCCTCTAGTCCTTCACTCTCATTTTCCTCATCCACAAATCTTTCATCCTCGCTCAAATTAATGGGGAAATCGTCGCTTTCTCGGTCCGAATCGCTCTTGCTGCTGGTGGCCATGATTGTAAACAATGTGCAGATGTGAGGAGCTCCACAACCTGTGACGTCACGCTACTCGTCTGCTACTTCCGGTACAGGCAAGGCTTTTTTATCAGCAACCAAAAGTTGCGACCTTTATCGTCAATGTTCTCTTCTAAATCCTTTCAGTAAAAATATGGCAATATCACGAAATGATCAAGTATGACACATATAGAATGGACTTGCTATTCCCGTTTAAATAAGAAAATCACATTTCAGTAGGCCTTTAAAGCACCTCTTCCTGAGGGCGTTTCAGTGTTATAACTTCACCTTTATCGTTAGTTTTTAAGCCAAAATGCGTCTGTTCTCTCTTTTCTGTTTACACACTGTCTGTTTGTAAGTACTCCATGATTGTGCGCTACCGAACATGCTCGTCTGCTCGTAAACCAGCAATGACACGACGTGATGACGACGGGGGCGCAGGGGGGTGGGGGACCGGTACTTTTCAGTGGCGGTATAATACCGAATATGATTCATTAGTATTGCGGTACTATACTAATACCGTAAAGCACAGATAGTTGTTTTTTTTTAAAGTTAGGTTAATACTACAGCTTATGTTGGCACCGGTGCCATGATGGAACAGAGTTTTGTTGCCAATCCCTACTGATGACCAGTTTCAACAGTCGACTTTCTTCAAATGCTGACTTGTAACTTGCAGCGAGTTGAACACAAGTTGATGTGATCGTAAGTCATTGCTGGAAATGTGGAATATGCTGATGCGTCATTAGAAGAACGTCCGCATCATCTTGTAGTGCAAGTTTTATTAAGTGTGTGAGGTGTATTATGGCGGACGTCAGCAACCCGCATTCTTCCCTTCTCAGTTTTTTTTTTTAAGACGTTGCTGAATATTCGACTGCCTGTAAGGCCGAATGTGTACAGGCTGAGTCCTGACTGTTGATTGGATGAGCGGGAGGCTAACGTGAAAAATTGCCATCTTTATAGGTGCGTCCATTATTTGTGATTTTTTCACTTCCATGAACAGCGAGGAATCTACGGTATCGTCATTGATAATACTAGTCCTGTAACTTCATCTCGGATCGATCGTAACATTTGCAGTATCGTCCACCACAACTAGAGTATGAGTACCTTTTACATTTGAACTGATACGGTACTAAGTTCCGTTACCTGGGAATCCGAACCAATTATGGTAATTTTCGGTGTGTTAATGTAGTGATGATAATTTGTTAATGATAAGATTTTTTTTTTTTTATTATCTTTGAACACTAAGCTGATAATGATAACTGTGCTGTCCGCTTGTAAGATCTTGTTTTCTTACACTTGTGAGCAGGGAAGTCCATCCTTACATGTAGACCACGCATACTTGCCAACCCTCCCGATTTTCCCGGGAGACTCACGAATTTCAGTGCCCCTCCCGAAAATCTCCCGGGGCAACTATTCTCCCGAATTTCTCCCGATTTCCACCCGGCCAACAATATTGGGGGCGTGCCTTAAAGGCACTGCCTTCAGCGTCCTCTACAACCTGTCGTCTCGTCTGCTTTTCCTCCATACAAACAGCGTGCCTACCTAATCACATAATATATGTGGCTTTCACACACACATGAGTGAATGCAAAGCATACTTGATCAACAGCCATACAGGTCACACTGAGGGTGACCGTATAAACAACTTTAACACTGTTACAAATATGCGCCACACCGTGAACCCACACCAAACAAGAATGACAAACACATTTCGGGAGAACATCTGCACCGTAACACAACATAAACACAACAGAACAAATACCCAAAACCCCTGGCAGCACTAACTCTTCCGGGATGCTACAATAAACAAACAAACCCCGCCCACCTCAACCCCCTCAACCCCCCATCTCCCGAATTCGGAGGTCTCAAGGTTGGCAAGTATGAGACCACGCACTGTGCGAAGGACCATGCGATCAATTGGGGGCCCCGTGTAACGTGAAGAAGTGCAGGGAAAATGTCAATTAACGAATGACAGGAAGCTTCATATCAAATTTTACCGCAAACGTATTCCGAGCCGCTTGAATAATGGCAACTTTCCCATGGTCAGTAATGCTTGTCTAGAAAGGTGGTGGTGCTAGGTTTGAATCCCAGTCAGAGTTGAATTATTTATACATTTATATTTAAATTATGTTAAAATTGTTATTTTGCACACACAAAAAAAAGTATATATATTTGACCTTTTATTTCCCATGAATTTGCGTTAAAAACAAATAATGCATCAAATTAAATTCAAGTTTGATTTTAAAAGTAATATATATATATATATATATATTTTTTTTTTTTTTATTTTTTTTTTTTTTATTGTTTTATTTCAATTAAATCTAATTTTCAAGTATGCATTCATTTAGATTTGTCCCGTGTGTGCTGCCGTAGCCAGGAAGTAGTCTTTTGCTATTAAGTTGAATATTCAAGTTTAGTCTTATGTTGAGCCCTACAATGTGTTTATACTGTAAGGAGTGTACCTTTTACACACCAGCTGTTTGATTGTAAACTGCATCTTAGTACGATTTCCAAATCTGAAGTCGCCTTGTTAAATCGCTAATGCTAATCAGTAGCATTTTAATGGCATATCCAATGTAAACTAGCATTGAACTAGCCTGAAAAAAAGTGGAACCTTATTTGTGAGAGCTTTTTATCAGGCATACAAGCTCTGTTGGCATGGAAAACCGGAGACTTTATCAAGGGCCAGTCTGCTGTGTTTGCCTGACAAGTGCTTAGGCCGATGGCAAGACTGCAACCGGACGGTACGTCACATGCAAAGGTATCAAAATGTGGTATCGCTTGATTTTACATGAATGAGTACTCAGTAGTACCTCCAGTAAGAAAGTACGGAATACAGTACCCATCCCTTCAACATAGTTCTCTTTCTTCTCCTCCTCTTTCTTTATTTCCACATTCTGTCTATTTGTTTGTCTATATGGACCCTCAACCGCACTCTGCATCTCTTTTTTGTATATAGTAAACCAAAAGTACTTCTGCTAGGTCCCCATCAAGTCTCCCCTGCCCTGTGCTTCTTATAGATGGAGATTAACTGGGGAGCGCAGCACCATCCGTCCTCATGACTGTTTGTTGTTAAGGAGATGGATGGAGGCTCCTTCTGCCAGCCGCACGCAGCCGCAATTACACCGGCCGCCATGATGGATGGAGGGGAGGGAAAGGGCGGAGGGAAGAGAAGGAGATGGAGAGAGGCTGATAGAGAGAGGGGCATCTATCACGCCCCTTAATCTACCTGTCAGTGCACAGGCATGGATGGAGGGGGTCGGCTTTACCCCAGCTGCTGGTCAGAGCTTTAATTCTTTTTCCTCTTACACTTTATTTGTTCCAACTCATTCCTGAAGACTTAAGTCTAAACTGAACTGAACCCATTAAACGCCCCAAAGTCTTCAATGATGACTGTTAGTCAGGGCTTTTTTTGCTTACATCCTCCTGAGAACCAATGTCCACTGCAGTAGTGGATGTTTGCAGCATTGATATTTATCATAACGCTGTGCATTCAGTGTTTGATGCAAATCCAGTAATTAAAATATTGATATTGGGAAGGCTTTCTTCCCCTTAAAGACCTCACTATGCCATACTTGCCAACCTTGAGACCTCCGATTTCGGGAGGTTTGGGGTGGGGGGCGTCGTCGGGGGTGGGGCGGGGGCGTGGTTATGGGCGTGGTTAAGAGGGGAGGAGTATATTTACAGCTAGAATTCACCAAGTCAAGTATTTCATATACCGTATTTTCCGCACTATAAGGCGCACCGGATTATTAGCCGCACCTTCAATGAATGGCATATTTCATAACTTTGTCCACCAATAAGCCGCCCCGGACTATAAGCCGCGCCTACGCTGCGCTAAAGGGAATGTCAAAAAAACAGTCAGATAGGTCAGTCAAACTTTAATAATATATTAAAAACCAGCGTTCTAACAACTCTGTTCACTCCCAAAATGTACGCAAATGTGCAATCACAAACATAGTAAAATTCAAAATAGTGCAGAGCAATAGCAACATAATGTTGCTCGAACGTTAATGTCACAACACACAAAATAAACACAACGCTCACTTTCTGAAGTTATTCTTCATTCGTAAATCCTTCGTCTTCGGTGTCCGAAGTGAAAAGTTGGGCAAATTTACGATCCACTGGCAGATGTTGGCGTCGTCTGGCGCTGCCTCCTCGTCTTAGTGAAGGTGTGTTCGCCTTCTGTCATCCATTGTTCCCACGCAGTTAGCAGTCTAGCTTCGAATGCCCTGTTGACACCAATATCTAGCGGCTGGAGGTCTTTTGTCAATCCACCCGGAATGACGGCGAGTATTGAATTAAGCGCGTAAGCGTGTCTCTCAATGTGCTGTTATGAGCTAGCAAATATAACAACTACACTACCCAGCATGCAACGATAGTGACGAGCATGCGCGGTAGCCCTGAGAAGCGTTGTTGTATGCTGGCAGTTAGAATGTGGTTATGAGCACGCTGTGAGTAAACGTTGAGAACTCAGTTAATACGCCTCGTCTGCATTATTTATAATTAGACAGACAACACACTTAATAGGAGCCATTTTGGGGTCTTTACATAAACACACAAATGGAAATGAAACGTCACATATCCCAGCATGCACCGCGCGCTTCTTCTACGGGGAAAAAAGATGGCGGCTGTTTACCGTAGTTGCGAGACCTAAACTTTATGAAAATGAATCTTAATATTTATCCATATATAAAGCGCACCGGGTTATAAGGCGCACTGTCAGCTTTTGAGAAAATTTGTGGTTTTTAGGTGCGCCTTATAGTGCGGAAAATACGGTATATATATATATATATATATATATATATATATATATATATATATATATATATATACATCCTGAAAATATGCAAACAAAACTGTTTAGATAATTGATACTTCAAACTTGCATAAATAAATCTCAAGGAATATAACATAACTTGGCTTCTGAGAGCTTCAAAATGTAATGAATAAAATGCTAAAGTTGTTGATAAACAAGCAATTATTTTAATAATTAAATATGGTCATTTTAAATGAATTATTATGATCATTTAAAATTAATTATTTCAAATATGTTTATTTTAATGTATAATTCTATGGCTGGATGTAATAAGGAGTCAGAAAAAAAAAACAAATAAAAATACAATTAATTTTGATGTTTTTAGCAAAATATAGTTAAAATGTATTTAGTTTTTTTTCTAAATTAATTAATATATTTATTTTTGGGTAAGATAAACATAATAATACAATGTATCTCTAGTCTGGATGATTTAGTTCTTGTCACCCTGTTGTCCTCCCGTCTCTTCCCCAAAGATGGCTCCATGAGCTGGGCAAACGCCTGGAGATGCCCTACGTCAACAACACGGTCGGCGGCCCGTCGGTGCGCAGCTCGTACATCGCCGCCCTCTACTTCACCCTCAGCAGCCTGACCAGCGTTGGCTTTGGCAACGTGTGCGCCAACACGGACGCCGAGAAGATCTTCTTATCTGCACCATGCTCATCAGCGGTATGCCGGACGTCTCGTATGGAATAGCGTGATTGGGCAGGCACGCTGTTTATATCGTGGGAAAGCGGACTTGAAAAAAGGTTGTCCTCGCTCAGGTCCGCATGGAGCTGGAGGGGGCTTGGCCTCCAGCTCCGGCTGAAAATCGGGAGATTTTCGGGAGAATATTTGTCCCGGGAGGTTTTCGGGAGAGGCGCTGAATTTCGGGAGTCTCCTGTAAAATTCGGGAGGGTTGGCAAGTATGCACTATGCTTGCACCGTGCAACCATCTGAATGACTCAGATAGTCCGTGCAACAGCTGGTTACAGTATTGGTTACATCATGAAGCTACGTAAGAGAATATTATTGTCAGGCTTGTCACTGACAGTTGGGTTATGTTTTAGTTTTTCCTCTGTGTTTGTTTTATTTTCTGTCAGCGCTCTTATTTTTGTTCAGTTTCCTGCTTGTCGACCTGAGCGCTGTTTCCCCTCAGCTGCGGCTGATTGGCACCTGGCCACACCTGGTGTCAATCAGCCGGCTGCTATTTAGACCTGCCTTGCAGTCAGTGCTGCAGTATTGTTTGCTGTGGACTGTTTTCTGTCTCCAGTTCTCCTTGTTTCTAAGTATCTTGTTTCCTAGTTCCTGTTTGCTGTCTCAAGTGTGCCTGTTTCCTGGTTTGTGGTTCGTGTTTTCCCTGCATTTTTTGGACATTAAAACCATGTTTTCCTGTATCAAGCCTGCCATTTCTGCATCTTGGGGTTCGTCCCCACCACCATTTCCTGACAATTATGTTAGGACATGTCAGGATGATGTAGGAAAGTTGATCAACACATCAAATTACATTTATAAACACAGGCTCCCAAAAATACATTTTCAGAAGAGTTAAAAAACAAAAAAGCAAACATTTACATTTTGCACTGTGGGATCTTAAGAAGGTTCTAAGTAGAGCTTCACAATGGTGGGAGTGAGACAAAATAAGTTCAGCAATGTATTGCTACCAACAATTCAACTAAATGTTCATCAGCTGATCAAAAGGGTGCCCCGACGCAATACAGATATCTTTCTGGATTATATCGGTTTACAAAGAAAACATATTTAATGTTCGAACTGAGAAACTTAACTTTTTTGAAGCTTTTCAGGTGGAATTCTTCCCATTCCAAAACCTGTATGTACCTTTCAGCATTAATGGCGCCTTCACAGATGTGTAAGTTACCCATGCCTTGGGCACTAATACACCCCCATACCATCACAGATGCTGGCTTTTCAACTTTGCGCCTATAACAATCCGGGTGGTTCTTTTCCTCTTTGTTCCGGAGGACACAATGTCCACAGTTTCCGAAAACAATTTGAAATGTGGACTCGTCAGACCATAGAACACTTATCCACTTTGCATCAGTCCATCTTGGATGAGCTCAGGCCCAGCGAAGCCGACGGCATTTCTGGGTGTTGTTGATAAATGGCTTTCGCTTTGCATATTAGAGTTTTAACTTGCACTTAACAGATGTAGCGACGAACTGTAGTTTCTGACAGTGGTTTTCTGAAGTGTTCCTGAGCCCATGTGGTAATATCCTTTACACACTGATGTCGCTTTTTGATGCAGTACCTCCTAAGGGATCGAAGGTCACGGCCATTCAATGTTGGTTTTCAGTCTTGCTGCTTACGTGCAGTGATTTCTCCAGATTCTCTGAACCTTTTGATAATATTACAGACCGGAGATGGTGAAATCTCAAAATTCCTTGCAAAAGCTGGTTGAGAAACGTTGTTATTAAGCAATTTGGTCAGGCATTTGTTCACAAAGTGGTGACCCTCGCCCCATTCTTGTTTGTGAATTACTGAGCATGTCATGGAAGCTGCTTTTATACCCAATCATGGCACCCACCTGTTCCCAATTAGCCTGTTCACCTGTGGGATTTTCCAAATAAGTGTTTGATGAGCATTCTTCAACTTTCTCAGTCCTTTTAGCCACTTGTGCCAGCTTTTTTGAAACATGTTGCAAGCATCAAATTCCAAATGAGCCAATATTTGCAAAAAATAACAACGTTTTCCAGTTCAAACATTAAGTATCTTGTCTTTGAAAAGGATTTGCAAATCATTGTGTTCTGTTTTTATTTAGGATTTACACAACGTGCCAACTTCACTGGTTTTGGGTTTTGTAAAACAATAATGTTTACGTTAGTGTCTTTTAACTTCAGAGAACCAGTGTCTTCTCCAGTGGACACCTTATATTACTTTGGAAAATGCAGATTCTCTGAAAAGTTAGGTGACAATTTTATGTTTAATAATGTAAATACCTCACAAATTAATGCTTGGCGTCCTTGGCATCAAATATAATTTCTAGGTGGTGGTCTATCAAGTAGCTTCTCTATTACTTGTGTTTCCGCAGTGCAGTGTCACCAAACTTTTGACTTGTCCGCGCTGCCGCCTGGTGCATTACCTACTTAAAACATGGGTAACAAATCAATTCAAACCATGAGTTGATTAAATGTTAATAAAAACAACACGGTGGTTTATAACATCACAACTTTTGACCGGCTTTATGTGTCGTCTTGGAAGCACTCCAGACAAAGGCGGCGGGCAACTTTGCCTTGCAGTATACACAAACCAGTTTTTGCCAGGGTTTGTTTGTGTGTCTGTTAGCAACATAGCTCAAAGAGTTATGAATAGATTTTAATGAAAACTTCAGGATATGTCTGGAAAAAAACAATTCTTTCTCTCTCCTTTATGACCTGCCACACACAGACCTCGCACACGCGCGCTACACAGGGAATTTTGGGAAATGTAGTTTCCTTACAGACTGCCCAATTCAAAAGGGCCAGCAAAAAATTACGCTGACCAAGTTTTAATTGTATACGGTATCACGTCACGGTAATATTGTGATGATTTTGATACCGAAATACGGCGGTATTTATAATACCGTTACATCTCTTGTAGTAAGTGTCCTTAAATGGACAACGTTGGAGTCTAATACAGCGCATTTGTTGATATAGACAATTATCAAATAATAGTACTTGCATGTTACTTACACATACCAAATCTCCAAGGCAGAAGCATATTCAAAATTATCCAGTAACAAACGTGTCGGCATCATTAAACTTAATGCGTCATGAGCTTAACTTAATGAATTAGTTTGACTACCGGGTTTCACTAAAAACAAACTTAAAGGCAGCATAGGTCCATTTTAGATGGTTCATAATGAATACTGGAAGTCCATGTTTTGTTGTTCTCTGAACAATTTTCCTTCCTTGCCTTTTCTAACATTGCACAGTACAAAATAATAAAAGTTCAGTATGTGCTTTGATTCCTGCTGATATTGTATGAGGTTAATATCGGTATCGAGCAATACTCAAGGCCAGTGCCGGCCCAAGCCTCCATGGGGCCCTAAGCAAAATTTGATTTTGGGGCCCTCTATTTCTGCCAATAATATATAAATAATATATAAACTCATTGCGGCTCTGGCAGTGTTGTTTACATGATCCTATTGTCAGCCTGGCATGTCTTTACAAATGACATGTCATTTATAAAGATATGGGGGTGGCCCAGTTAAGAACATAAATAATACCAATGAATGAACGAATGATGTCCAGAGTGCCACATATGGTTCCTAATCTTAAAATGTAGAAAACATTCAGCTACAAGAGTGGCCTGGGGTTGAACAGTCCAAGTGATAAAGCTTTGTATTTACAGTAAAAGTGTCATCTTGTCTCATCAGTCTTGTACATATTAGTCTTTAATTACTAGTTTATATTTTTAGTTAATTGTTCATATTTAATGTTTACTTTGTACAAAGAGAGCGCAGTCTACTGAAGTTAAATTCCATGTGTGTTAAACATAACTGGACAATAAAGCTGATTCTGATTCACTTTATTATTTTTGGTAACAAAAACCTGAAACAGCAATGTGCAAAAATGTTGACCTAAAATTGTGTTTTTGGACAATAATATATCTTTGATCATTTAGAAATCATCAGTCAGACTCGTACATGCAAAAAATAAAAAAATAAAATTTTTTGTTAATTGCTTTTGGGGGCCCCCTGGTGGCCGCGGGGCCCTAAGCAAGCGCATAGTACACTTATGCCTTGGGCCGGCTCTGCTCAAGGCTCTGATATCAATATCGTATCGGAGGTGAAAAAGTTGTATCAGGATACCCCTAGTTGAAAGGGTCCTATTATGATTTTTTTTCCTACATTTAAAACACTTCCTTGTGGTTTACATAACAAGTAATGGTAGTTCTTTGGTCAACATTTTGCATAGATTATGTTTTACAGACCGCTTTCAAGCCGCTTTCTGACTGTCTCTTCAGCATGCGCGGTTTTGTGGGCAGTCTTATTTACGTGCCTACACTTCAACAGTGTCTTCTCCCTGTCATCTTTCTTGTAGTTTTTAGCATTTCCATAGCGATCCACTGACAGACACAAGTTTGCACTATCCGCTACTTTTTTGGCAACAGCTGAGGATGCATGTGCATGTACGAGCCAGTCTGACCCACAACAAGAGGATAGCAAAAAAACAAGGCGCTTATCGACTAGAGCGCAGACTACGATGGCGGATTCATGCAAAGCCCTTTGTGTAAAAATGTATACCACATGTTTATAGACCGTTGACGTCACACTTGGGAAAACAGTCACAAATTGGGCAAATTCCAAATGACTCTTTTAAAGGCGGTAAGAAGGAAGGCAAGATTGTTTTATCAATAGCTCCGCAATGCCTCCATGGTTTGATTCCACATTGTTGGGACTTATGCAGATCCCAAATAGACAGAAACGGGTACGTATAAGACAAGTTGGTTTTGCATAATAGGACCCCTTTAAGACCACAGCCTTTAAAAGCCAAAATCTTTGCAAAAATGTGGCACAGCTGGGGTTGGACGCATTAAGACAGTTGTTTTTAACTTCAGAGATCCTGAGGGTTATGGAACAAAAATGTTAGAGACAAAAAAATTTGATTGGCTGTCCATCGAAACATGGGACGATCCGCTGAATATTTAAGAACAAAAGAAAACATCTTCAAAAGCCACAAAATTGCTTGTTTTGAATTTGCACGGGAGCACCAAACATGGGAAATTGAAAGGTGGAAGAAGATGTTATTCTTTGTTGAGAAAATGTATGGTCCTGATGGCTTCCTATGTTACTGGCATAACAAAGAAATCCTACTTGAGGATGTTTTCTACACAGCACCATCATGGTCTGGGGTACTTTTTACTTCAATGGAACGATGGCGATTCCGGTTGTGTTTGGGCGTCAAACGTCAGCTGGCGATGTGGTGATGTTGCAGGGGCCATTACTGAGGACTGAAGGCCCCCGTCTGACAGAGTACTTCTTCCAGAGGAACAACTTCATCTTTTGGACCGTCCTGCGTGTTATCAATTGTCTTAGTGGATCACCAGCAAAAGTGGTACAGACTTCCCAATTTAAATGAGGTTTTTGTGTTGTATGCCGGCTGTCACCATGGAGACATTAAAGGCCTACTGAAACCCACTACTACCGACCACGCAGTCTGATAGTTTATATATCAATGATGAAATCTTAACATTGCAACACATGCCAATACGGCCTGGTTAACTTACTAAAGTGCAATTCTAAATTTCGCGCCAAATATCCTGCTGAAAACGTCTCGGTATGATGACGTCAGCGCGTGACGTCACGGATTGTGGAGGACATTTTGGGACAGCATGGTGGCCAGCTATTAAGTCGTCTGTTTTCATCGCAAAATTCCACAGTATTCTGGACATCTGTGTTGGTGAATCTTTTGCAATTTGTTCAATGAACAATGGAGACAGCAAAGAAGAAAGCTGTAGGTGGGAAGCGGTGTATTGCGGCAGGTGTTGTGCCGGATAAAGCACCCCCGCCGTAGAATGCACCCTTTGACTGTTGTGCCGGATAACACAGCCGGTGTTTCATTGTTTACATTCCCGAAAGATGACAGTCAAGCTTTACCATTGGCCTGTGGAGAACTGGGACAACAGAGACTCTTACCAGGAGGACTTTGAGTTGGATACGCAGACGCATGCAGCTGCGGCTTCCAAACATTTGATCGCTTGCCCGTACGTGCGTGCCGCTATGTGCATGACACGTACGTAACTTTGGGGAAATATATGTGCTGTATGAACTTTGGGGAGGTGAACGGTACTTTGGGCTGTGGGATTGAGTGTGTTGTGCAGGTGTTTGAGTTGTATTGGCGGGTTATATGGACGGGAGGGGGGAGGTGTTTGTTATGCGGGATTAATTTGTGGCATATTAAATATAAGCCTGGTTGTGTTGTGGCTAATAGAGTATAGATATGTCTTGTGTTTATTTACTGTTTTAGTCATTCCCAGCTGAATATCAGGTCCCACCCGCCTCTCATAGCATCTTCCCTATCTGAATCGCTCCCACTGCCCTCTAGTCCTTCACTCTCACTTTCCTCATCCACGAATCTTTCATCCTCGCTCAAATTAATGGGGAAATCGTCGCTTTCTCGGTCCGAATCGCTCTCGCTGCTGGTGGCCATGATTGTAAACAATGTGCAGATGTGAGGAGATCCACAACCTGTGACGTCACGCACATATCGTCTGCTACTTTCGGTACAGGCAAGGCTTTTTTATCAGCGACCAAAAGTTGCGAACTTTATCGTCGATGTTCTCTACTAAATCCTTTCAGCACAAATATGGCAATATCGCGAAATGATCAAGTATGACATAGAATGGACCTGCTATCCCCGTTTAAATAAGAAAATCGCATTTCAGTAGGCCTTTAATTTCCCTCCACATTATAATCCAACCTGTGGCTGTATTGAAGCGCGATCCAGACAACAGAACCTATTTTTAGGTTATGTGGGGTGCTGCGGTGTTGTGATGGATCATTCCAGATGCAAGAATTGCATATTGCATTATGCATATACAAAACCCCAAACCAGTGAAGTTGGCACATTGTGTAATTGGTAAATTAAAACAGAATACAATGATTTGCAAATCCTTTTCAACTTATATTCAATTGAATACACTGTAAAGACAAGATATTTAATGTTCGAACTGAGAAACTTAATTTTTTTGCAAATAATCATTACCTTAGAATTTAATGGCAGCAGCACATTGCAAAAAAGTTGGCACAGGGGCATTTTTACCACTCTGTTACATGGCCTTTCCTTTTAACAACACTTTCATTCATTTTGCATAGTAGAGTTTTAACTTGCACTTACAGATGTAGCGACGAACTGTAGTTAATGACAGTGGTTTCCTGAAGTGTTCCTGAGCTCATGTGGTGATATCCTTTACACACTGATGTCGCTTTTTAATGCAGTACCGCCTGAGGGATCGAGGTTACAGGCATTCAAAGTTGGTTTTCAGCCTTGCTGCTTACGTGCAGTGATTTCTCCAGATTCTCTGAACCTTTTGATGATATTACGGACAGTAGATGGTGAAATCCCTAAATTCCTTGCAATAACCGGTTGAGAAATGTTGTTCTTAAACTGTTTGACGATTTGCTCACGCATTTGTTGACAAAGTGGTGACCCTCGCCCCATCCTTGTTTGTGAATGACTGAGCATTTCATGGAAGCTGCTTTTATACCCAATCATGGCAGCCACCTGTTCCCAATTAGCCTGTTCACCTGTGGGATGCTACAAATAAGTGTTTGATGAGCATTCCTCAACTTTCTCAGACTTTTTTGCCACTTGTGCCAGCTTTTTTGAAACATGTTGCAGGCATCAAATTCAAACGCTAAGTATCTTGTCTTTGCAGTGTATTCAAGTGAATTTAGGTTGAAAAGGATTTGCAAATCATTGTATTCTGTTTTTATTTATGATTTACGCAACGGGCCAACTTCACTGGTTTTGTAAGTGATACTATAACAATACTGTATATCCCCTTTATTAAAAAAACGTCTTTAACGTATTTAAACCAAAACAAATCAATTGAGTTTGCTTTCATCAGGCCCTTAAGTCATCCATCATACAATTATAAAAGTATATAGGTGAATAGATAATATGTCTAATATTTGTATTTCTGTCAGTCTATATATGTTGACACACACACACAAATGGAATATTCTCTCTCTTAGTCGTCTGTCTTTGCAATATGATCACCTTCTTTCTCTCAACCATTTGTGTATAACTTTGACAGTTAAAGGGCAACGGCACATTTTTTTGGAATGTTCCTTATTGTTTACAATCATTATGGAAGACAAGAACACACATGTCCATTTTTTTTATTTTTTTTACGATTTTAAAGATTTAAAAAACGCTTGAAAGATACAGCTATTGGATGTCACTGTGTAGCCTTCAAAACCCTCTAAAACAGGGGTGCTCACACTTTTTCTGCAGGCGAGCTACTTTTCAATTGATCAAGTCGTGGGGATCTACCTCATTCATATATATCATTTATATTTACTTATTTATGAAATATATGTTTTTGTTAACAAGTTAAAGGTGTTTAATGATAATGCAAGCATGTTTAACACATATAGTTAATATTGTTAATAAATTAAAGGTGTTTAATGATAATACAAGTATGTTTAATACATATAGTTAATATAGTTAACAAGTTAAAGGTGTTTAAAGATAATGCAATCATGTTTAACTCATATAGTTAATATTGTTAAAAAATTGAAGGTGTTTAATGATAATACAAGAATGTTTAATACATATAGTTAATATTGTTAACAAGTTAAAAGTGTTTAATGATAATACAAGCATGTTTAACACATAGTTAATATTGTTAAAAAATTGAAGGTGTTTAATGATAATACAAGCATGTTTAACACATAGTTAATATTGTTAATAAGTTAAAGGTGTTTAAAGATAATACAAGCATGTTTAATACATATAGTTAATATTGTTAACAAGTTAAAGGTGTTTAAAGATAATACAAGCATGTTTAACACATATAGATTCCTTTCTTTCATGAAGACAAGAATATAAGTTGGTGTATTACCTGATTCTGATGACTTGCTTTGATAGGAATCAGACAGTGGTGCTGATAAGGTCCGCATTTTCGAATGGAGGAGAAAAAAAGTCCTCCTTTCTGTCCAATACCACATGAAAGTGGTTGGTTTTTGGCATCTTATTTGTCCAGCTTCCGTACTCCTTTGTATACACTTTACAAGAAATACATTGTCGGCAAACTCTGTAGCTTGCTAGCTTGTGCACGCCAGCTTTCTGAGACTCCTATTTTGTTAGTGCAACTGTGCAGTCCGGCTGCACTAAATGATAATATAAATACATTTAATAAAGTCAAATACAAATAAGGCAACAAGAGAAGTATCCTACACTTCTCTTTTGTAAAGTAAATCTGAACAGCCGAAATGGGCATCTACATCAACTATATGATTTGCCTGAGAAGCTGGACAGGACACACAAAAAAAAAAAAAAAAGATTTTTATTTTTTTATTTTTATTTTTTTAAATAATGTAATGCGATCTACCAATACTACCTTTGCGATCGACTGGTAGATCGCGATCGACGTATTGAGCACCCCTGCTCTAAAACAACCTCAAAACACTCCATCAATGTTTTATATACACAGTGCAAATCTATATATAATGTAGTCACAGACACGTTCATAACAATATGTAATATGTACAATGTTTACCAAATTTTGGTCATTTTAATCATTTCCAGGACTGATTTTTTACGCGCATTGATTTCTGTTTCCTTAGCGGCGCACGTCTTACTTCTCGCAACAAATGTTTGTGCCTACTTCCGGAATCAAACACGCGTGTGTGTTCTAATCATGGCAGACATGATAACACACAACTATTACTGGACAAATGAGGATTTACAACCTTATACTTTAGACGCTAAATATACTGCAGCTTATAGAAGCCAGGACAAAGGAAGAGTGAGACGTTGGAGCAGGCGGAAGCCGGGAGAGTGAGGTGAAAGCAATTTTGACGCTATAAATATGGAACTTGGAGGCACGTTTTTTTTTACATAAATGGATTGCTTACCCAAAATCAACAGGAAACGTCCCCGACCAGCTGGACCAGACGAATAACTGTCCATCAAGTGAGTCACTTTAATACCGATCATGATACATGCAGCATGCCATGCGCATTAGTACAACTACAGTACATACGCTGTCTGGCTAGCTGTGTACAAACAAAACATGAAATGCGGGCTAATACTTTACAGATACTGTAATTGTTCATCTTTTTCAGTCAGTACAAATTGGTGTCGTAAAGCAGTGTTGTGCATTACAAACTCTAACGTGTTTCGTGTTGTTGTAGAAGCTAGCTTATCTCTTGCCGTAGTTAGCTTTTACGGCTAATCCCAAAGCACACCGATGTGTTACTACGATAGAAAAAGAGTTCCTCAGTGTTCGCTCTTACAATAACAGTGTTGCTACAGCTTGGTTATTGTACGGGTTACGGAACGTAAATTAAGTATTGTTGACGGTTTGTGTATGCATTTTTAAAGAGATTTAGAGTAGAATTGATTGCTCTCATTAGCTGCATTGCTAACCACCTGTAACGAGACGATTTTATATATGTTAGAAAGCGAAAACAAACTTTTGTTATCTTTTTTTTCATTAATGATTGTGAATGATAGCCAAACATTTTTTTCAAGTGCAGTTCCCCTTTAACTGTGCTAAATGTAGACGCAAAACAGTTTCAGTCTTGATAAATCACATTGTTTATTGAGATTTTATTTGCATCTCATCATCTCAGTATTGTGGGCGTTCTGATAATCAATATTTATTCTGCATATTCATGAAGACAGACAAGCTAAATGGATTGCGCTCTCTGTTTTGCGCATTTAGGAGACGCAATCTTCTGCGTACGAGCTTCGTCGATCAGCTTTCCGTACGCTATCAAGTTTGCATATGTTTCAGTACACACTAAGTAGGGATGGCAATATGGCCTAAATTCTACATTGCGATAGATAATGCAGCCTCCTGCGATAACGATATATATCACAATATATTATTTGGTATGCAAATGATAATAGACCCATTTCAATACAAGTTCAAACGTGGCTGGTTACTTTCTGTTGTAACATGGTTCTATCTACACTGCTGTCAAAATGTAATAAACACTTCTTCTTCTGTTGTTTAGATACTTTACATTAGTTTTGGGCAATAATACAAATTTGGGTATCTATAAATACCAAGTAGTTACAGGGGCAGTATCAGTCATAACAAATACTGACACTTAAAATGTTCAAGATTATTGAGTGATTTTTACATGACAATTATAACCAGACAAAAACACAGGATGGCGCTGTAAGAATATCAATTAAATTCTATTATTTCAATAATTTCCTACTATTGGCTCTGATTTATTTTTTATTTTTTTTGCCATAAAGCCATCCTGTGTCCAAGGACTTATTTCCTGAGTTTGTAAACAACACGATCACACATTTTGTGATCGTAAAAAACATTGATATACTCATTGTAGTATCGGCCATATACTGATACTATACTTGGCATCGTTACAAGGGGTGTGGGAAAAAATCGATTCGAATTCGAATCGCGATTCTCACGTTGTGCGATTCAGAATCGATTCTCATTTTTAAAAAATCGATTTTTTTAAAATGTATTTATTTATTTATTTTAATTAATCAATCCAACAAAACAATACACAGCAATACCATAACAATGCAATCCAATTCCAAAACCAAACCCGACCCAGCAACACTCAGAACTGCAATAAACAGAGCAATTGAGAGGAGACACAAACACGACACAGAAAAAAACAAAAGTACTGAAACAAAAATGAATATTATCAACAACAGTATCAATATTAGTAACAATTTCAACATAGCAGTGATTAAAAATCCCTCATTGACATTATCATTAGACATTTATAAAAATAAAAATAAATGAACAATAGTGTCACAGTGGCTTACACTTGCATCACATCTCATAAGCTTGACAACACACTGTGTCCAATATTTTCACAAAGATAAAATAAGTCATATTTTTGGTTCATTTAATAGTTAAAACAAATTGACATTATTGCAATCAGTTGATAAAACATTGTCCTTTACAATTATAAAAGCTTTTTACAAAAATCTACCACTCTGCTTGCATGTCAGCAGACTGGGGTGGATCCTGCTGAAATCCTATCTATTGAATGAATAGAGAATTGTTTTGAATCGGGAAAAAAATCGTTTTTGAATCGAGAATCGTGTTGAATTGAAAAAAAAAAAAAAACGATTTTGAATCGAATCGTGACCCCAAAAATCGATATTGAATCGAATCGTGGGACACCCAAAGATTCACAGCCCTAATCGTTGCTGTCAATATTTGTATCGATCCGTCCACCTTTGTTTACATTTACGAGCGCTAGCTTGCCGTTAGCTTATCCGCCGACGCTGTAGTGTTACATGTTTAACCAGTCCTCGTCCTCCAGTGATATTGGTACTGGTAAGAAACAGTTTATTTGCCACCATGGAGGAAAAAAATTGCTGACTTTGCACTGTGGAGGGATGTTAGCTGCTGGCGAGAATGCTACATCACGTCGAGGAAGCATTTATTCGCTTGTCATTGTTATTCGCATGGTCACTATTGCCTAGTTTCTCTGGTTATATTCTTATTTTTACTGTTAATATTGTTATTCTTATTGTTGCTTTTTATTTTTATTCTTATTGTTGTATTTTCTATTTTTTTTCCATTTATACCCCCATTATTTACTTTTTACTTTTTAAATTCGATCTCAATTCTGTACACTGCAAAAACTGAAATCAAAGTAAGATTAAATATCTCAAATAAGGGTGATATTTGCTTATTTTCTGTCTAAGATAATTCTTCTCACTAAGCAGATTTTATGTTAGAGTGTTTGACTTGTTTTAAGGCTTTTGGTCCTAAATGATCTCAGTCAGATATTACAGCTTGTTGCTGAGATTGTATGACCTATATTGAGTAAAACATGCTTGAAACTAGAATATCAACTGATGCAAAGCTGTGTCATCAACACTCACAAGTATAAAACTACATTTTTAAAGTAATAATTTCTTATTTCAAGCATGAAAAAAAAAAATCATGACTTTGACACAATTGTGTCTCATATTAAAACAGATGACAGCCAAATGGACTCTGCTGTTGTATTTTCAATGAAACAATAGAAAATACGTACTCATATAGT
Source organism: Nerophis lumbriciformis (assembly GCF_033978685.3). Classification (NCBI taxonomy): domain Eukaryota; kingdom Metazoa; phylum Chordata; class Actinopteri; order Syngnathiformes; family Syngnathidae; genus Nerophis; species Nerophis lumbriciformis. The sequence continues at coordinate 1,465,738 of NC_084577.2, forward strand.
AGTACAATTGTTATTAGTGAGAATATACTTATTTTAAGGAATTTTTGGGTTCTAATTTTACTTGTTTAGGAAAGTCTTGACAAGCCAAATTGTCTTGTTCTATTAGCAGATAATTTTGCTTAGTTCAAATAAAATACCTCACTTTTTTTTTTGAACACTGACTTTTTGCAGTGTACACTGCTGCTGGAATTCTTATTTTCCTGAGGGAACTCTCCTGAAGGAATCAATAAAGTACTATCTATCTATCTACTTATCTATCTTGTCACTGTCAAATTTGCGGGACACAGCTAGCGTGTGTCATCAACATGCATTCACAATATAACTATAGTACTAAAAGTTCTATCTTCGGCCAAATTTATATGAGTTATATCAACTGTATCGCAGATCTTTAGTAGATCAGGCCTTTTTTTTTTTATCAAATTGCTGGCATTTGCAAGTTTATTTGGCCCCATGGTGGATTATTACCGAATAAAAAAGTATAGAGATTGAGTCACCAACACTTTGGACTGTTTGTTTTGGACACTCGTGTCATTAATAATTAATTACAATTATTTTTACAGAATGCCGAGGGCCAATAAAAATGGAGCTGTGGGCCGAAAATTGGACACTTGTGAACTAAGCCATCTGCAGTCTTTGCACCTGGGCGGATTGGCGCCATCAAAGAAAAGCGCCACCAGTGACGGACGACGGAGAAAATCTGCAAACAAACGATTGCCGCAACACTACAGAAACATTATGAAAACTAATCTCCTCCCCACCTTCGCGTCCTCGTCTTCCTCCCTCGCACTGCGTCATCTGTCCAGAAGAGTGAGAGATGGGACGGCGGGTTTAATACTCTCCCCCTTTACGCCTCCCCCGTCCCCACCAGCCAGCCCTGGGAATGATAGATGGACGGACGGAGGAAGGAAGCAGAGGAGGACAGAAAGATTAAAGAAGAGAAGTCTGAAGGTTCATAAATCCAAAGTGGGAGACCTGGCCCGCATCCCACACTAATAAGATCTGCCGGAGATCCATGATGTGGGCGAGAGGGAGACAAAGAGGAGATGGGGAGCGGCGTAATAGCATTAGATATAATCTAATCATGGCAATAAGATGTGAATGGATGAGCGCGAGATCGGTGATTATGTAGAGGAGAGATGGCGGCACCTTGATGAAGCTCGGAGGCGTGAGGACAAGCCCTTATTGGGGGGGGGGTCTTGTGTTTTTATAGCTCACGTTGAAAAGCACCGTGCGCAACTTTTCGGCACTGTTCAGGATTTTTATGGATGAGAGGAAGAGTCCATGACAACAACACACTGCACTTATGTTTAGTTGTTTTGTTCGTCGAATGTTCCCAACAAAGTTGCACACTTTGCATCTAGTTAGCGTGTGTTTACGTATACGACGGAGGGGCCGTTGTGATGGTAAACATGCACTGTTAGGTGGATGAAGTGACCTGACTGGGATCAGATAAAGTGCTCGGTCACCTCCCTCCTCTCATCCAGGATCCCCTTGCCCCCCACCACCACCACACTTCTATAACCTCCCCGTGTCCGCCAGGGCACATTTTTCATGGCCCAGCTGTCGGTGGGCCGTGATTGGTTGGCCCGGCAGACAGATAACCGATAGGTTCTGATTAATAGTTGAGGCCCAAGAACTTCCTCATTGATCAACAGGACAGGCTGGGGGAGGAAGGGCGGGGAGAGAAAAAGCATGCCCTGTCGCTCTGCAAGTACTGGCTGATAACCCTGATAGCGTGTGTGTGTGTGTGTGTGTGTGTGTGTGTGTGTGTGTGTGTGCTTATTTACAAGCACACACATGTACAGCAGTGCAATGAAAATGTGTTGCAGATGTATCTGGCGGGTGCTGGTCAGGTGTCCACAAATAGGAAATATCAAACCGTACAAAAGCCTAAACAAACATACAATATATATATATATATATACGTTACTGTGACTTAACATTGTAGGGTTATTGTATATTTTTTCAATTGTGCGTTACTGTATCTCAGTGGGTGTTTGTGTGTGTGTTTGAACCCCTCCTACTGCTCTGTCCAGCCTCCAGTTGATTGATGATCTGCACTCCCACAGGGTCAGAGGGGTCATGACCTACCACTTTTGACCCCCCTACTGAGATGGGCTCTTTCTCTGTTACACACACACACACACACACACACACACACAAAACCAGATGGTCTCAGGACAACAGGCACACCGTCACCTTTCCCTACAAACTGTCCATCCTCACATGGTTTCCCTCCAAATTATAAATACACTCTCACTGATACATTTACAAATGATATTTTATACTTCATAAATTTTTTTTTTTTCATCTATTATAATTTTCAACTACTGTATATGTGCTATGTATTAATATATAAGTGAATGTGACAACGCCACCTACTCCAAATGGAATGTATTGATAGCATCAACGCTACCAATTGTGTCAAATTAGTTGGCTATAACAAATGACAATCTAAACAAATTTCGCTTTACACGTTTTAAGAGTAACACTTGTTTTTTAATTTACCCGTAGTGCAAAAAACAAATACTGACAAGCTGAATATTCAGAATTTGACATAAAAAATGGAAAAAAAAATCTTCTCACCTTAAGATCAGATGTAATTTGAAAGACAGCGCCCTCTGATGGCAAGACAACCTACATGTGTGATCATTCAAAGTTTAGTTTAGGTTTAATTTAAGTTTTACTGGGACATTGAAGTTCTTATTTTAGGTATTTAACAGGGCAAATGTTGAATGAGATCGATGGTGTTAATTAATATGTGTTTCTATTGCATGCATTTTTTTTGTTAAAATATAAATCCAGATAACTTAAAAAAATAAATAAATAAATAAAATAAAAATGTATATATATATATATATATACATACACACACACATATATATATATACATACATTATATATACATATGTATATGTATATACACACATACACACACACACATATATATGTGTATATATATATATGTGTGTGTGTATATATATACGTGTGTATACTTATATATACATACATATATATACACACACATATATACAGTATATATATACATACACACAAACACACACATATACCTGTATATGTATATACTTTATATATATACATTATATATACATTATATATACATATATATATATATATATATATATATATATATATATATATATATATATATATATATATATATATATATATATATGCACCTGGGGATAGGTTGATTGGCAACACTAAATTGGCCCTAGTGTGTGAATGTGAGTGTGAATGTTGTCTGTCTGTCTGTTTGCCCTGCGATGAGATAGCGACTTTTCCAGGGTGTACCCCACCTTCCGCCCGAATGTAGCTGAGATAGGCTCCAGCGACCCCCCGCGACCCCAAAAGGGACAAGCGGTAGAAAATGGATGGATGGATGGATGGAGATATATATATATATATATATATATATATATATATATATGTATGTAAATATACTATATATATATATATATATATATATATATATATATGTATGTAAATATACTGTATATATATATATATATATATATATATGTATGTAAATATACTGTATATATATATATAGATATATATATATGTAAATATACTGTATATATATATATATATTCTATGTTCTTTTTTCCCCAACGATATTGGCTCTTGGACAAAAGTAATTGAAGGCCCCCTGCCCAGAACATGCTAAATGAACATACAAACACCATACAGATGGAAAATTCTAACTTGTGCACCAAATTATTGTTTTTTCTTAATTTCTTAGGGTTCTTAACCTTAACCCTAAATCGAGAAAAACTGTAAAACTAAAAAAAATAAAAAAATGGATGTCACACCATTTGAGAGTGTACCTCTCACTTATATAGGATGGATGGCTCAACAGTGACATCTAGTGGTTATAGACAGTGGTGTTGTCATATCACCATGGGGGACCTCTTCTAAACTCGACCAGCGTCAGTATGTCAGTGCCGTTCCACACAAGGCTGAGGTAGCCATAAATTGAAGCTTTATCTACAAGGAAAGCCCACTCTTGAACCTATGAAGATTGTCTGCAGTCAAATTGACCCCAGAAGATTTTTCCTGGATAACTTCGAGAATGTTCGATTAGCCTTTCGCGCCCAGGAAGAGGAAATACGGAAGCAATTAGTAAAAAGTAGTAAGTCAGGAGCAATGTTGATTCAAGACACTCCGTTAACATTACACTCATAAAGGAAGTTGGTTTTAAATTGTCTTTTAAAACATAATGTATAGCATTTATACATACATTTATACCATTTTCCCAGTTCCCTTCTGTTGCTGTATATGAATTGTCATGAAGAAAATCAACTTCCGGTACATTCGGCATTTTACGGAAACATCGGCATAACACAGTCGCGCGCACAACACGGCCTTCAAAATAAAAGCACCATCAGTGATATAACACGTTTGCGTCACGGTGGGAAATATAGTGTATTTTTACCAGCAGTGGTTAGAAAAAAAGCCTTGAGTTTGGATCATCATTTATACAAAAACTATGCTTAGCATGCATTGTTTCAAATTGTGTCTTTTCATGACATGATCCTGTTATGCACCTAAAAGAAGTTGACCACCTATCCCTCGCAAAACTCTGTTAACCCTTGGATGCACAGTCTACCAATACTAACACTCTTCCCAGAGTCCAGAATGACCCCCAATTAAAATCAATTAATTTTTGCAATAAACTGGGATGTTATTCTTCAAAAACTTTCAATCAATCAATCAAAGTTTACTTATATAGCCCTTAATCACAAATGTCTCAAAGGGCTGCACAAGCCACAACGACATCCTCGGCTCAGAACCCACATCAGAGCAAGAAAAAAATCAACACAATGGGGACGAGAAACCCTGGAGGGGACCGCAGATGTGGGGAAACCCCCCTTGGATGCCGAGTGGATACAGTTATTAATGTGAGAGTCCAGTACATAGTGAGCCCAGCAGTGGATCATCTTGAATGGAGACAAGTCAACAGCGCAGAGACGTCACCAATTGATGCACAGAGGAGTGGTCCATCTTGGTGGTCATCTGACTTGGAACAGCTGGCGGTTCTTCCGTGGAAACTGATCTGTGGCCACCTGATAAACTCTCTACGCAGGAGAGGGGGGCAGATCAACTGGTCTAAAAAGGGGTCTATTTATAGGCTAAGGTGTATAAATTAGTTTTACGATGGAACTTAAATACTTCTACTGAGGTAGCATCTGTTACTGGTAGGAGCCTAGATAGAAAACGCTGTAAAGCCCACAGATTTTTTGGGGGCTCTGGGAATCACTAATAAGCCGGAGTTCTTTGAACACAGATTTCTGGCCGGGACATATGGTACAATACAATCAGCAAGATAGGATGGAGCCAGACCGTGTAGTATTTTATACGTAAGTAGTAAAACCTTAAAGTCACATCTTAAGTGCACAGGAAGCCAGTGCAGGTGAGCCAGTATAGGCGTAATATGATCAAACTTTCTTGTTCTTGTCAAAAGTCTGGTAGTCGCATTTTGTACCAAGTGTAATCTTTTAATGCTAGACATAGGGAGACCCGAAAATAATATGTCACAGTAATCGAGACGAGACGTAATGAACACATGAACAATGATCTCAGCGTCGCTGGTGGACAAAATGGGATGAATTTTAGCCATATTACGGAGATGAAAGAAGGCTGTTTTAGTAACACTCTTAATGTGTGACTCAAATAAGAGAGTTGGGTCGAAAATAATACCCAGATTCTTCACCGAGTTGCTTTGTGTAATTGTTTTGTGTCAGTGTCTAGCAGGACCGATAATTGGCATTTCCGTTTTCTTAGCGTTGAGATGCAAAAAGTAGCTGGACGTCCATTGTTTAATTTCATTAAGACACGCCTTCAGCTGACTACAATTAGGCGTGTTGGTCAGCTTTAGGGGCATGTAGAGTTGGCTGTCATCAGCATAACAGTGAATGCGAACACCGTATTTGCGTATGATGTCGTCGAGCGGCAGCGTTTAGACTGGCAAAAAAAATCAAATCTGTGTCATTTGAGGGCAAAAATTCAGATTTGGTGTGCAGTGTAAACGGGCCCATAGATTGGTCAGATCTAGTCGTATACTTAGATTACCGTATTTTCTGGACTATAAGGCACACTTAAAATCTTTTTTTTCTCCAAACTCGACAGTGCGCCTTATAACCCGGTGCGCCTAATGTACGGAATAATTATGTTTTTACTTACCCACCTCGAAGCAATATTATTTGGTACATGGTGTAATGATAAGTGTGACAAGTAGATGACAGTCAAACATAGGAGATACGTGTAGACTGCACTATGATGGCAATATGTCTCAAATAAACAACACCAACATTTTATATGTTCCATTGAAAATATAGAATATTACACACGGCGCTCAAAAATCTATCAAAATGTTTTAGTTCGACTTTGGTAAACTATGAAACCGCACCGTTTGATGGATTGTCGGCCCATTAAAAATGCGAGTATTATTATGGTGTGTGTATAAGGTACGACATATCTGGCGTTTTGTTTCGCAATGTTATGCAAAAGCAACTTTTCTTACCTTCTGGTACCTGCTGATCTGTATTTGGGATCTGCATAAATCCTGAATACTGCGCACGTCTGCTTTTTTGTCGTTATTTATATTTTCTGAATAAATTATGTGATAATGTTCATCAGTCAACTCATTGGTGATAATTTTCAATCTATCAAGATAAAATAAACTATATCAAAATCAAATTACAGTATGTTTTTTTATGTAGTTTGATCATTTTCCTCGACTAATGTACTAACATCATGTGGTTTATTTTGTACATATGTGGCATCATCTACAAATACACAAAGAATTGCTATTGCGACATCCGGTGGACACATTTAGAACAGCTGCTTCTTTTATTCAAAAATTTCAGGTTAATTTTTACACTTAGCAAACTCATCCCGCGGGCCGAATAAAAAATGTTCGCGGGCCTGATCCGCTTGACACCCCTGCCCTAATTCATCTTATGATTTGTATTATCTTTTTGGCTCTGTGTTGATCTAGTATGTATTAGATTTTAATTGCCAAATACCAATTAATCGAATCTTTGCTTTTAACTACATTTTTATGTGATACTTATGCATTTTTATATTGTGTCTTATTAATATATTTTATTCATTTATCTTATCCTCTTAATATATTTTAGATTTTGTATCGCTATTTCCAGCACTGGGGGCTTTGATGTGCCGCGGCTGCTGTGGCTCTGGCTCATGGGTTCCTCGGCAAGAGGACTCCCTGGTCTCTCTGTGTGTGCCCTGGGTGAGGTTCGCTCCGGTTGTGGCCCCTAATCATGCAGCCCCTGGGGCACCTGGCTCCCTAAGATAGTGTTATGTCACATGGTTCTTCCGTGCTCAGCCACATATGTTTATACATGACTTTTATAATGTGTGCATGTGTGTGGTAGAGAGAGAGAGGGGGAGGGGGGGGGGGGGGGTGGATCTAGAGTGGTGGTGGTGGGGGGATTGACTGTTTTTACTTGCGATGATGCAATGGAAGGTACAGTACTTTTTTAATGGTTTTAAATGTAAAGCACTTTGTGCTACATTTTATATGTATGAAAAGTGCTATACAAATTACATTTGATTGATGGATTGATTGAAGAATCTTTAATAACTCAGAAACGAAAACAGCACAAACAACCGTTTCAACAATGAGACTATTTTAACAGAGTTTTGCGAGGGGTGGGGGGCCAACTTCACACAGGTTCATTATGCATATTTTAAAATGGTGTTACTTCTTGTACTGCCTCATATACTTTTTATAGGAAGGGTATCCATATGGACCCATTTGTCAAGTTTTACCTGACACATGAAACGGGACGAATTTGGGGGCGCTGTATACTATCCACTTTAGCCGCCAGATAGCAGTAGGGTGTTGAATATCTTAAAATGTGTATTGTGGAAATTCCAACTTTGACTACAGTTTCAGTTGCTATGTAGAGTGGTGCATTCAATCATTTCATCAGACTGTAAACGAGAATGGGAATGGGACAATATGAATCCCTTTCCTACTGTACACATTAGGGTTGTACGGTATACCGGTATTAGTATAGTACCGCGATACTAATAAATCATATTCGGTACTATACCGCCTCTGAAAAGTACCTGTCCCCCACCCCGCCGCGCCCCCGTCGTGTCATTGCTGGTTTACGAGCAGACGAGCATATTCGGCAGCGCACAATCACGGAGTACTTACAAGCAGACACAGTGTGTAGACAGAAAAGGGAGAACGGACACATTTTGGCTTAAAAACTAAGGATAAAGGTGAAGTTATAACACCGAAACACCCTCAGGAAGAGGTGCTTTAAGACATGGCTAGCTAGCTCGCGGCAAACATCCATTCGCAGTCTGCAGTGTTTTAGCTACTTCTAAATCACTAATCCTTGTCTCCATGGCGACAAATAAAGTAAGTTTCTTACAAGTATCATCCCTGAGCTAAATATGCTTCACTACACACCGTAGCTCACCGGCATCAAAATGTAAACTAACGCCATTGGTGGATCTACACCTGACATCCACTGTAATGATACCAAGTACAGGAACGTATCTAGTCGATACTACTTGGATTACGTCGATATTTTTTGTAATCACAATATCTTCTTTAGTTTAAAAAATATATATATTATGTTTATAAACTCAGGAAATATGTCCCTGGACACATGAGGACTTTGAATATGACCAATGTATGATCCTGTAACGACTTGGTATCAAATTGATACCCAAATTTGTGGTGTCATCCAAAACTTATATTAACAAATATTCTGTCTTGCCTCTTGGTGAGGGCAGTCGCATTTTTCTCCGCTCCCTCCTTCCCTGCTTGCTTTCTTGTGTCCTTGTCTTGTCTGAACTTTTTTGAAGCTTCTTTTTTTGCGCTGTCCTCAAATCTAAATATCAAACATGGATATGATCAGCTGGACTCTTGATGCAATTGACAAAGTCTTTTCGACAAGGAAAAGAGGTCCGGGGGAGCCTGACTGCCCTGATGGAATCATTGCTGCGGGGTACGTGAGAGATTTCTGGGATAATTGGAGACTCATGTGCCTCTCAGTCCTTTCCATCGAGGACGTGGAAGACATCTACCTATTTGAAACCGTGATTGCGGGGCACCTGCTGATTGGGCTGGGCATTGCTCTGGTGTATCGCCAAATTCGGAAGACGATGGCAGCCACTCAAGGAGCCCAACGGCTGTTCATCGCAATGGAAGGATTGGGTCGAGCTGTGAAAACACAGACTGGGGCGATTTCTGATTTGAATCGCAAAATGGATCTCACCTTGGAGAAGCTTGCTGAGAAGGAAGAATTAAATTGAATTTGAGAGATCCAGCAGGGACACACAGAGCAGGCAGGTCATTGTTTTGACTGCTCGAAGAAAACAACATCTTAACCTACGATTTGACTCCCTCGAAGGGCCTTGATGCTATCAGGAACAGGCTGTTCTGAAGAACTCCCCCGAGGACTCCTCAACGATGGACGCTTTTGACCTTCCTTTTTTTCCAATAACACCCGGTGTCGAACTTGGAGATCGGCCCCAGTCCACAAAAAAATTTCAACATCTCACCCAAGTTAATTGGGCATACATGCACGCACCCGCCCCTCCCCCAATCAACGCCTTCACCACAGCTTAATTCCTCTTCGGGGTTGTGGATGGCTGAGTAGCGCTTCATAGCGGCAGCCGGCCTCCAGGGCCCCAAATCCCCCTCTGTTGCGAGTTGTTGTGATTACATGCATCATGTTTATGTGTGCCATGCTATGTGAGGTTTTTTCCTCTGACTCAGTCTGGACCCCTCCTGAGGGTCCAGTCTTAGACTGATATTTTTTCTCTTCCCCCTTTCCCAATGTCACCTTTTTCCCACCTTTTTTAAGGAGCGCCGTAAGTGGCTGTTCCGTTGGCGGTCCCGTCTTGTCCCCTTGTAACGTATGTCTGCTCTTAGTGCCGAAAATGAAATTTCAGTTCTTATGTGTCTTGTACATGTTAAAGAATGGACAACAATAAAGCATCTTGAATCTTGAATCTTATGTAAAGTATCCAAACAACAGAAGAATAAGTGATTATTACATTTTAACAGAAGTGTAGATAGAACATGTTAAAAGAGAAAATAAGCAGATATTAACAGTAAATGAACAAGTAGATTAATAATTAATTTCATACCACTTGTCCTTAATAATTTTGACAAAATAACAGAATGATAAATGACAATATGTTACTGCATACGTCAGCAGCTAAATTAAGAGTCTTTGTTTGCTTACTTACTAATAAAAGACAAGTTGTCTTGTATGTTCACTATTTTATTTAAGGACCAACTTGCAATAAGAAACATATGTTTAATGTATCCTAAGATTTTTTGTTACAATAAAGCCAATAATGCAATTTTTTGTGGCCCCCTTTACTTAGAAATGTATCAAAATAATTTGGGTGCCGGTACCAACATATTGGTATCGGGACAACACTAGTACACATGCACATTTGGTGAAAGGCAGTCCTATTTTTGGGTGAGACAGGTGCATGGAACAATGTGCACTTGTGTCATCACTGGTCATTTCCAACCCCACTTACACAAACACACACAGATGTGAAAACAGGCGAATGGAACAGTATGTGATGCAAGACCTGGATAAGAGTGATGACATCAAAAATATTAGCAAATGCCTGGTTTGGATAAGCAATAAAATGAACACATGCATGCAATATTAGGGTTTGTCATAATGGAATGTATGCCAATATTAGTACATTCTACATAGTTTTACTGTTGCTGAATACATGAAATATAGTCACATGGCAAGTATGCTAATGTTGACACTTTGCACAAAACACTGATTTAATTATGACACTTGAAATATCAAACATACTGTACAGAAGAAAAAAGTGAACTTACTTTTGGCTTTCCTATTCCCTGCAGAAGATCTGAATGATGCAACTTCCTATGAAACGTGTGCCTTTTGGAAAATTTCAACAGTTCTTCGGAAAACCAAAATGCAGAGGGGGGAAAAAGTACAGGTAAATAAGGAGTTAAAAACAAAAAAAAAACATTTTTGAAGGATTTGAATCAGGGGTGTCGACCTCATTTTTATAGGAGGGCCATGTCACAATGATGGCTGCCCTCAGAGAGCCACTTTTAACAGTGAATATATATATATGAATATACACGTATCATAGCTTTGCTACACAATATGAATCGGCAACTGTTTTCTATTATTATATGTTTTAATAACAGATTGATGGGGAACTTGCTTTAAAATTGTAAATCAAGGTGACGAGCAGATGTTTAAGTATTTATTTTGATCACCGGGATAACAGGCTTGGAACATGTTGTTGCATGATCAGATAATATCAAAGTGTAGATCTTTTGGAATACATTTTCTTGTCAAACTTTAATGAACAAATACTGTGGGGGGAGAGTGTGATCAGCGCGCCTGCAGGAGCAAAGGTCACCGCCTCTGTCCACGGTGCTGAAGACAGAGCACCATCAGACGGGGGCGTGGCAGTGCTGACGGCGAGACACAGCTGGCAGGTGATTAGATTTCCCAGGTGGTACGAGTTGTCTAATCACCTGTTGTCTTTAACAGTAGCGGTCGGGAACAGAAGGAGAGGGAGGACTGGTGAGACTGAAAAGTCTGGAGAAAACTTTGCATAAAAAGATACAAAATAGCTTGTTAACCCTGCACGCGGGACTCATGTGCCGTGTCTGACAGTGGTACTGTAAGGAAGCGACTTCCACAAATACATTTAATAAGAAAGTGCTTTATCATTTACAGCCTTTTGCGAGCCACTATTATTTATATGGCAGGCCACATGAATAATGTGGCGAACCACAAAAAATGATGTAAAGTACCAGTTGAAATGATGCGGTGGGCCAATTAAAATGCTGTGGAGGACCATTTAAAATAAAGTGACGGACCACTTCAAATGATGCGGCGCCACATACCATGATGTGATGGACCACATGAAAATGATGTGGAGTACACATAAAAAGGCATGGTGGACCACTTAAGTGTGGCGAACCACTTAAATGATGTGGCGAACCACAAAAAAAGGCATGGTGGACTACTTAAATGATGTGGCGGACCCCATAAAATAATGCGGTCCACCACATATAATGACATGGCAGACCACATAAAACAGCATGACGTGTCTCTGAAATGATGTTGCGGACCACATAAAATAATGCGGTCGAACATGTTAAATGGCATGGTGGGCCACTTAAATGATGTGGCGGACCACATAAAATGATGCAGTGGACCGCAATAAATGGCATGATGGGCCACTTAAATGAGGTAGCGGATCATTAAAAGTAAAATGGCAGACTACTAAAAATAAAGTGGCGGACCATACGAAATGATGTGGCAGACCACATAAAAGGATGTGGCATGTCAATTAAATGATGTGGTTATATGTTAGGCCACATAAATTGATGTTGGGACCATTACAAATAAAATTGCGGACCACTTAAAATAACGTGGCGGACCACACAAAATGATGTGGCGGACCACATAAAATGGCGTGGGAGGCCACTTAATGACATGGCGGACCACATAGAATGATGTGGCGGACCACATAAAATAATGCGGTCGACCACATTTATGATGTGGCAGATCACATAAAACGGCATGACGCGCCTCTTAAATGACGTGGTAGACCACATTAAATTATGTGGCGGACCACTTTAAATGGCATGATGGGCCACTTAAATGATGTGGCGGACCACATACAGTAAATGAGGTAGCGGATCATTAAAAGTAAAATGGCAGACTACTAAAAATAAAGTGGCGGACCATACGAAATGATGTGGCAGACCACATAAAAGGATGTGGCATGTCAATTAAATGATGTGGTTATATGTTAGGCCACATAAATTGATGTTGGGACCATTACAAATAAAATTGCGGACCACTTAAAATAACGTGGCGGACCACACAAAATGATGTGGCGGACCACATAAAATGGCGTGGGAGGCCACTTAATGACATGGCGGACCACATAGAATGATGTGGCGGACCACATAAAATAATGCGGTCGACCACATTTATGATGTGGCAGATCACATAAAACGGCATGACGCGCCTCTTAAATGACGTGGTAGACCACATTAAATTATGTGGCGGACCACTTTAAATGGCATGATGGGCCACTTAAATGACATGGCAGACCACATAAAATGGCATGGTGGACCACTTAAATGACGTGGGGGACCGCATAGAATGATGTGTCATGCCATTTAAATGATATGGCAGCCCATTTATATGATGTGGCAGGCCACTTAAAATGATGTGGTGGACAATTAAAAATAAAATTGTGGACCACCTAAAATAACATGGCAGACCACATGCACTGGCGTAAAAGGCCACTTAATGATGTGGCATGCCATTTAAATGACATGGCGGACCATTTATATGATGTGGCGGACCACACGAAATGATGTAGCAGACCACATAAAATGATGTGGCGGACTATCAGAAATAAAATGGCGGACCACATAAAATGGTGTGGCAGACCAAATAAAAAAATGTGGCCCCCGGCCGGGTCTAGAGTTTGACACCTGTGATTTAAATGATCATACTGATGGCAACAAATGTTAGTTCAAGGTACATTAAGAGAAGAGTAGAAAAGTAGAATATAATCTTTTAAACTGTATTTATTAAATATGCAATCAGATCAATGTGTGCACTTTGCTCAATAAAAACATATTTTAGTTAATTTAATCGTGCATTTATGCATTTTGTGAACACAAATAGCACTGCTTGGCTAGAATAGCTCATATTACAACATTTTAATAACCATAAGCTACAGTACATAGTGTATACAGAATGGTAGTTTTCTAAAGTAAAAACAATCCTCTTGTTTTTGACATGAATAAAAGCACCTACAACATTTTCAGAACTTTATTTCACGGACAAGATTCCATAAACAGACAATAATCGATACAGTTGTTTAACTAACATGAAATAATATGCTCCCGCCTGTTGCATCAGTAATAACATTAGTCCAGAGTCTGAACTAAGGCTTTATTTAACGTTAACCAAACAGCTAAAACACATGGAAGGGAGGAAGAGATATACTAAATATATTAACACACATTGATATTACAAAGTAATCTGTGACACGTGAGCATTACCACTAATTATGGCTCTTGAGCTCCTCAATTGTGAGGCAGTTTAATGCCATGTGATGAGCACTACCTAAAAAATGTTTTTGTTTTTTACAAGACACAGCTAAAGAAGCAAGAAGATGTTTGCCTTGAAAATAACGTCATGCTTGGTGCAGCTAGCTGTGTTACTAAACAGCACACAAGTAAAAAAAGAAAAGAAAACAACAGGTCACCTTGACGACACATGGAGACAGTCATCTCCCCTAACGACAGTAACCGTCATTGAACTCTCCAAAGGTCTTTAAGCACAGCGTTGGACTTTGCTACATCGAAAACCATGTGAGATTTCCAGCAGCTCGTTATTGCATCACAAGTCGGGATAAATATTTACGCGTGGGGCAAAAAAAAAGGGGTGAGGGTGTCACACGAGGTGAGACGGGGCGTGATGTGAGCGATTAAAGTGCGATATGATCAGATCCACAGGCACCGGTACCTGGGGAGGTGACTGGGATGTGCCTTGGGGTGCCTGTCCTGCTCACGCTTCATCACAAATGACCGTCTCCACCACGAACGTATTCTCAAAGTGACGAATGCGGTGGCAGTCCTTCGCCTCTCGCTTGTTGATGCCTGTGAAGGTGGTGAGGCACACAGAGGGGATGAAGTCAACCTTTAGGTCATAACGTGAAACTGTGCCATGTCAGTCCAGAGACACTCCTGTGCTTACGTCTGTGGGAGACGCGGCGGTTGAGGCGGTAGGTGTCCTTCCCATTGCACAGACGGTAGATGAAGGGTCCCAGTTGACGCATGTTGTGGACTTTGCCAGTCACCACCATCTCTTCATGGATGATGTAGGTCTGAGGCAAGTATGTTCCTTTCTGCAATAAACAAAAATATGAAAACTAATTCATAACATAACATATTTTTCGGACTTTAAGCAGCTAATTTTTTCTTACGCTTTGAACTCTGCGGCTTATAAAACGGTGCGGCTAATTTATGGCCATAATATTTTGTATTCACCAAATACTTTTCATAAAACACTGACAGACACGGAAAAGGATATGATATTTTTGGTGCTATAGAGCCATCTTTTGGATGAGTTTGCTCACTGCAGGTGCTGTGAATTGAAAATGTACTTCCTGTTTTGCGCCTTGAACAGGAAGTATATCGTTTCGTCCACTATTCGTCTATAGCGTTTCTGCTCAAAATGATTCTTCATTCATCACTCCAATCATTATAACATAACTAAAGCAATTCATACTTTCTAAACTGTTACATGTGTTATGTTTGTAGCAGTGAAAAAAAAGAAGTTATAATACAAATAATAATAATAATAATAATACAAATAATAAATAAATAATAGAATAATTAACAAAACTAAAATATGTTTTGGACCAGAAATCACTCCATGTTCTCTACTGTGGTTGTTTTTAAATGTCTTTAGAAATGAAGAAATTATATGGTACTGCATGCTCTGTTATAATATCTAAGCTATTGTGTAGAAATGTGCGGAAATAACTACAAAAGTATGCTTCGTTCACTAACCATGCTACAAAACAGGTCAGTTAGAATAATACATAATGATTAGCCAATGCTGCTGCCATAACTTAATAATCATCACTTCTATTGTGGCAAATAAACTGCATTTCTTACAGGTATATCCATATATTGGTTGTGTCTACACCAAGGCTCATGTCAGTATATGATTGATACGAGAATGATTAGATAAATTATTCACAAAATTATTTCACAAATTCAGGTAATAAGTTCCTGGATACAGAAAGACTGAGGATAAAAATCAAAGGATTTGAATACATAGTAGATAGCAGTTTTTGCTTTTGTTTATTTATTTTTTTGCTCAAACACTTATATGTAATACAAAGAAAAAGGAACTTGTTTAAATATTGTGTTGATAGGATGTATTTTTTTCCTGATTTTTATTGTAATTCAAATTTACAGTTTATACCGTATTTTTCGGACTATAAGTCGCAGTTTTTTTCATAGTTTGGCCGGGCTCCAGTGCGATTCATATATGTTTTTTTCCTTCTTTATTATGCATTTTCGGCAGGTGCGACTTATACTCCGGTGCGACTTATACTCCGAAAAATACGGTACATGTTATCGGTATCTGCCGATCTAACTCATGGATGATCCTTTGTGTAATCTGCAGCACAAAACTCTTCTGTTCTGTATGTGGCCCTAGCTGTAAAAAGTGAGGACATTGACAAAACGAATACATAAAAAAAAAAAAAAAAACATGTACATATATATATATATATATAATAAAATACATATATATATATATATATATATATGTATATATATATATATATATATATACATAGCTAGAATTAACTGAAAGTCATTTATTTTATTTATATATATATACATATATATATATATATATATATATATATATATATATATATATATATATATATATATATATATATATATATATATATATATATATATATATATATATATATATATATATATATATAAAGTTAAAAGCCTAAGACCCTGGCTGGAAATATACGTTTTTTTTTTAAATACTATTTGATTTTGTCAGTGGAAATGTGTCAATAGTGAGTATACTCGTGCTGAGCCAAGAAGGTACATTGAAGTGGAAAAAGATAAACAAAAGGGTAACTGTGCGCCGTGCAACAAGAGACATGTCCTGGCAGGTCCAGACCTCTAAAATACATACAGTACTGTAGGTGGTGTGGAAAAGAACATTGTACCTTGACATTAATGAGCAACTCCCAAAGGTTGCGTGGGGGCATCACGATGGTGGTGTTGAGCTCAATGACATAGCACTTGTCCAGAGCGATGTCATGGTAGGCAGTCAATCCCTGCAAAAGACAGCTGCTTATTGCAGATGAAGATAAAAGAAAAACATCTGAAAACTGTTAATAAACATCTCCATTCAAATTTTAGTATGCTAGTAGGGGATTTCTGGCAATTAGAAGCCGATAACACATTTTGCTGGAAGATATATTGTCCCACAAATTACTGTCGATAAACAACATTATTTTGAGACTAAATTAAGCACTAATGTAATGATAATATATAATAATACAAATGTGAGTAACCCTTTCAAACACATAAACCTATTTCTCTTTATTATTTTTTACCATTGTACTTGGCATGTGAAGAAATTTTAATTATCGCAAATAAGTAAACTGGAACCTTAATCTCTGTTGGTAAAATTTGCACTTGAAAAAATATTGGCCATCTTGAGGTGCAGTTTTTTTCCCAGTTTGAAAAACTGAGTCGATGGTTTAGTTGTCTTTTTTTTTTTGCCATCACTTTCCAACAAATTCGGCATACTGGCTTGTTTGTTTGTGTTGGTGGGCTCATCTTGCTCATTTGATTTGAAGCCGAAATGTTTTTTCTAACTTTCAAGAATAGATTTAAAAAAGGGCCACCTATGCGCTTACGCTCTGCGTTTACTCTCTGTGCTTACTGTCAGCAACCAAGAGGAGGTTTTGTAACCAGTAACTTATTTTGAAAGGTTTGATTATTATTTTATACAAAATAATACTTTGCAAGAATCTGTTTGAATGAAGAATTGTGTTGAATTGAGGATTGATTCTAAATAGACCCCAAGAATCGGAATCAAAGTGAACCGTGATTTTTCCAAAGATTCCCACCTCTAATGTGTGTGGCTGACAAGAGGGTTCACTTTGTTCATTTAATTTTGCAATTACATAAACACGCTCAGTGCTGAGTATGCACAGAGTAAACCCTCTTGTATTCTGTTTGAAAGCGACAGATGAGGAAAACTAGCGTATCAATGCCAGGCAAATATATCAAGTTAATTTTCATTTATTGTTCTATGTGTTGTTTAATTATGCCTATAGTTGTAATAATTACAGTATTTTTCAGACTAAAAAGGCGCACTTACAATCCTTTAATTTTCTCAAAAATCAGCAATGTGCAGTGCCGGGACTGCCGAAGGCGACCAGAGAGTCCAGAACCCGTCGGACACCTGTCCTTCCTGCCCCCATGGCTAGTTTTAAGAAAAATAGTGCTAAAATAGACCCGACACGTGCAACACTTCGTCGCTATTCATGTCTCGTTATCTGGGTAGCTGGTCGTTCTATCGCCCCTAAGTTGTTCCGGGACTTATAACCCCATGTACCTTATAAATGTATTAACTCAGGTTGTGGTACTGCAGGTTGACACCTGTTCAATAAATGAGGCTAGCAAGTGCCGGTAAGAAAGCAAGCCCAAAACTTTGATATTTCATTGAGAATATAGAACATTACACAGAGCGCTCAAAAATGTGTCAAAATGTTTCAGTCCAACATTGATAAGCTACGAAGCCGCATCGCTTGATGGATTGTCGAAACGTTACGGCTACCGTGGTCATATGTACTGTACTTCAACATATTTTAGTGTGTGTGTATAAGGACCCCAAAACGGTACCTATTAGGAGACATTACTTGGCGTTCTTGTTTATTACGCAAAACCAACTTTTCTTAACTATTGGTTCCTGCTATTGTGTATTTGGGATCTGCTTAAGTCCCGAAAATATGCGTGCATCTGCCATTGTAGTCCATGTCGTAGGCAAAAGGCTCCTTTTTTTCCCTCTATCCTCTTGTTGTGGGGCATTGATCCTCTGCTGTTGCTGTTTCTAATATACAGTAGCATACAGTTCTAACTGATATCTGTCAGTAGACTTGCTATGGAAGATCTAAAAACTACCGGTACAACAAAGATGATGGAGAGAAGAGCCATGTAAATAAGACGGTGTATCCTAAAGAGACGGTCAAACATAATCTATGCAACATTTTTACCAAATAACCACTATTACATGTTATGTGGACCACAAGGAAGTGTTGTAAATGTAGACAAAAAAATCTTATGACGATCCCTTTAATACGGTGCGTCTTTTGTATTAAAATAGACACGAATAGACCCGTTCATCGACAGTGTGCCTTATGGTCTGAAAAATACGGTAAGTCATCATTTATCTCGTAACCCTGAGTTGTGTGGTATTTATCATTCCAGCACTAAACAAAGAGGAAAAGCAAACATGTTAAGTTTAACAGCAGACCATAATTGTGTAACAATTCAGACAATGGAACCTGCTTACAGCATGTCAGTGCCCTTCAGACTAGCTGAGGCCCGAGACTTACGATAGGTTGTCAACATAAACGCAGCAGCGCGTAGCAAAGAAGAAGGTGCACAAATCTCTCTAGCATCACATTAAAAAAAAGAATGTAATGAATCGTGCAAAGTCAGCTGTGTTATGTGTTAATATGAATGTTTCCATATGAGTACAAATCAAATGTTTCTGCTCACTCTGTGGAAATCGTGGATAATATCAGCAGGATCGCTGCCTCCAAAGTGAGGCACAGGCACACTGATCTTTTCATAGTTGTCTGCCAAGTAGATGCCGACGTTCTCTGCCAGTTCCTGACGCCCACGCAGCGGTGCGTACACGGAGTCCTCATAAACCACCTTGCAATGGAACAAGTTCTCCTCGGGGGCCTGTAGACAAGCACAATTTGTTTTAAAATGTTCTCAAAACTTCAATATTCTGAATAAAAACATATTTTTTTTATAAAGCCATTTTTGTGGCAAAGAGAAAACTTACATGAGGTATGAAGTAGAAGCGGTACATATAGATGGAGGCAAGGACCAGACCAGCCATGAAGACAACCAGGCCGAACGTCAGGCAGCAGAGCCCGTTAAGAGGTGACTTATTGGGCCGCAATGGAAGGACCAGCTCCTCTTCCTCCTGGGGAACATGCAACACACATTTGAAGTGATTATAATATTTGTATAGTCCATACATTCATTTATTTGTAGTGAATTGTTACAAATAGATTTGGACCTCCACAAATAGATGTTGGGCTACCGCTGATCAGAAACACAGTGTTATGGGACTGTCTACGAAGGTAGTCATGACATATATGTACAGTAGGTGGCAGTATGAATAAGAGAATAAGAACATTTAGCCGGAGGAACCAGTGTTGCCAACTTAGGGATTTTGTTGTTATATTTAGCGTGTATTCAGTTTGAGGGTGTCCCGATTCAGTTACCGATATTGAAATTTGAGTATTGGCCTATACGTATATTGATCTGATACGATATCAGTATGAATCACACACACTTTTTTTTATTTTGTACTGTGAAATGTTAGATAAGGCTTGATCGAGTTAAATTACTCAAACAGAGAACAATGGTAAGTCTGAAAAAAATCCTGGTCATGGAACACAGGCCAAGCTTTACACCATCGCTAGGGTACTGAAGGGGGCATATGAGTTTGCTCAACCAGTCTACATGTGTTTTGTGGATTTCTGAGAAGGCCTTTGATCGTGTCCCACGCAGTATCCTGTGGTGGGCCCTCCAGGAGTACGGTGTACAGGGTCCATTGTTACAGGCCATTCGGTCCCTGAACAATCGGAGCAGGAGTCGCATTGCCGGTAGTAAGTCAGACATGCTCATGGACGTTGGACTCAGTCACGGCTGCCCTCTGTCACCGATCCTGTTCATTATCTTTATTGACAGAATTTCTAGGCGCAGTCATGGTGTAGAGGGTTTTCAGTTTGGTGGCCAGAGGATCGTATCTCTGCTTTTTGCATATGATGTGGTCCTGTTGGCTTCATCAGGCTGGGACCTTCAACGTTAACTAGGGCGGTTTTCAGCCAAATGTGAAGCTACTGGGATGAGAATTAGCACCTCCAAATCTGAGACCATGGTTCTCAGTCGGAAAAGGGTGGACTGCACCCCCTGGTTGGGAGTGGAGTTCAGCCTCAAGTGGAGGAGTTCAAGTATCACCTGTTTATGAGTAAGGAAAGAATGGAAGGTGGGACTGACAGACAGATCGGTGCAGCGTCAGCAGTGATGCAGTCACTCTACCGGTCTGTTGTGGTGAAGAGGGAGCTGAGCCAGAAGGCGAAGCTCTCTATTTACCGGTCAGTCTTCATTCCTACCCTCATCTATGGTCACAAGCTTTTGGGTAATGACCGAAAGGACAAGGTCATGAATACAAGCCACAGACATGAGTTTCCTTTGCAGGATGTCAAGGTTCACAGACGATGACTTAAGATGTTAGGACTTAAATGGCACATCTGTATATTTAATTAACAAATGGAACAAACCAACAGAGACACAGCTTTTACTTGTTTTACTTGTTAGTGGAAGTTCCCACAAACCATTGTGAGGACCGTTTTCAGTAAGAGGAAATGATAACTGAGCGCTTATGAAAGACTTGACAGAGATAGGGAAAGCCTGTCATAGACGCCTCCAGTCTCGCAGCCCATCTGCCAGTACCGCATGCACACACTACATAGTAGCTACACTCTCCTACACACATAACACCAAAATGGATTACTTCCAGCAGACATGACTCAGTGCTGCACCAGAAATTAGGGGTGGCCGGATCCAAATAAATAAGAGGTGTAGTATCAGTATCGGATATTGATGAGATCAATATCTTAATCATATACTGTACATTCATTTATTTCCATCTCAAAAATACTTGAGTCCAGCACAAATAGATTTGGCTCTTCTGTACCAGTTCACACATCTGGTCTGACAGTGAAAAAGAAGACCTAGAAGGCGGGATCGGTGTTGCCAACTTAATGGCGAGTATGCGTTCTCACGCAGTTGCTTTTAGCTGCTGGCATTACACTACAGCAGGGGTCCTCAAGTACAAATCTTGAAGGTCCACAAATGTTTTTTTGAAACAGGCTGGGTCCGTTTATTATCGGTCAAGCTTATATAATAGCAGGAGGTAGGTAGTTTAACATTTTCTTAAAATTAACAAAAATAAAATAAATATCCAATAAAATACATGAAATATTTTCTTTGAAACAAAAATAAATAAGAACTTTGAAAAAATGTGTCCTCTGCATTTGACCCATCCCTTGATCACCCCCTGGGAGGTGAGGGGAGCAGTGGGCAGCAGCGGCGCTGCGCCCGGGAATCATTTTTGGTGATTTAACCCCCAATTCCAACCCTTGATGCTGAGTGCCAAGCAGGGAAGAATGCTGGTATGAGCTTTTAAACATAACCCGTTAACTGCTGCCAATCAAATGGTGAATAAGATACTCTTTAGGGTTCATATGTTTGTAAATCTGACTGTGATGAAGTCAGTGCCTCACCAGCCATCAACCTCACCGCACGTTACTGCTCTGTTGCTATTTGTTGTTGTGTCATAGATTTAACAAAAATCTTGCTTGATGTTTCATATGGCTTTTTCAGCCTCGTGATTTATTTTTTTCTTAGTTCTGAATCATGAGGAAATGTCTCTTCAAATTCGCGGTGCTCTTTCAGATAGTGACGTTTCAGATTTTCACTTTTCACCAGAGCAACAGTAGTGTTGCATAGTAGACACATTGGTCTGGTACTTGCAGTAGGTAGGATGAAAACATATTGCTCTGTCCATTCTTCCTTGAAACGTCGGTTTTCCCTGTCCACCTTTCTTTTACCAGCCTGAGCCAACTTGGAGCATGCCATTGTGATTTGATTCACATTCAGTGACTGACAAGTGAACAGTTAGCGAAGTAGCGATACGAGACAACTGTGTGCCTGCAGCGAAAGGTTCCATGCACTGTGCACATGACCCAGGTGGTAACAGCCTATCAGCGCGTCGTTGTGAAAGAGATGACAACCCATACCCCGGAATTAGCCAATCAGAGTGGCGTTCTCTCGCTCTCACTCCGTCTCTCTCTGAGAGAGAGAGAGAGAGAGAGAGAGAGAGAGAGAGAGAGAGAGAGAGAGAGAGAGAGAGAGACGGAGTGAGTGAGACACGAGAAGTGTAAACGAAACGTGGAGATATTTGACTAAAAACAACAAAGAACGTTGACTTGCGCTAGCGATAACTCACAGATAAATACAATTATTATATTTTTTTATAATAATTATAATTATAATAATAAAAAAAACATTTATTTTTATTTTTTTACTATAATTCGTGCTGGGTCCGGACGGACACGTCGCTGGGTCCGGACATGGACCGCGGTCCGCCTGTTGAGGATCACTGCACTACAGGCTCTCCTCGCTCTTTCCGGTGTCTCCTTCTCACAGACAGCAAGCGCAGCTTCTACACACGTCACATACTGTCACGTCATACGTCACATACGTATACGCCCTCGCGCAGCAAAGAGGTAGCAGCATGGCTAACGTTAGCTGTGATGCTAGTGGTAATATATACCGTAATTTGTCAAGTGTGGGGCGAAAGTGTTGCTATAAAAAGTAGCATTACTGCTAATATGTAGCATCATTTGAAAAGTCACCTGCTAGAGAATGAACAGTGCTTACTCCGGATGTCAACATCTCCGTTCGGTGCCACACGCCCACACCATCAAAATGCCGAGGAAAACATTTCCAGATCAACACCGTATGAAAAAAATAGTGATTTTTTTTTAGTTGTGATTTCCTTCTCTGCATGAAAGTTTTAAAGTAGCATATATTAATGCAGTATGAAGAAGAATGTTTTAATGTAGACACAGAATCATCATACTGCTGTGATTATATGCATCAAGTGTTCATTCAAGGCTAAGGCAAAATATCGAGATATATATCGTGTATCGCGATATGGCCTTAAAATATTGCGATATTAAAAAAAGGCCATATCGCCCAGCCCTATGGTAAAGTATACAAACAACTTACCAAATTTTAACTGATGTGTAAATAGAACCATGTTACAATAGAAATTCTCTTGATATTAACAGTAAATTAACAAATAGATTAAAAGTTTTGATATAATAATACAACTGTAAATGACACAATATGTTACAGCATACATCAATCAGCAGCTAAATTAAAAGCCATATTAACCAGTTTTGAAATTCTATTAACATTTATACACAAAATAAATAGGGGTGTAACGATTTAACAATAGATTGATTTATATTCCCAAGATTCATATATATCGGTCTGTGCTGTGCTCGTTGGCCTTTCAGAAGATAAATATTTGTCTAATATCCTTTAAAAAATATCATTAATGTATTTTTCGTACTATAAGCCACTACTTTTTTCCTACACTTTGAACCCTGCGGCTTATAAGACGGTGTAGCTAATTTTTGGATTTTTCTTCGCTACCGGCCATAATGTTTTGTATTCAACAAATAGTTTTCAACAGACACTAAAAAGGTGTGTTATTATTTGTGCTATGGCACCATCTTTTGGATGTGTTCACTCACGGCAGGTGTTGCGGGTTGAAAATGTATTTCCTGTTTTTAATGCCTTGAACCGGAAGTAAAACCGTTCTTAGCGCATCTGCTCTAAAGGATTCTTCATTCATCACTCCAAGCAAAGTTTGTAAGTTTTACAGTGTAACTAAAACAATTCATACTTACAAAACCGTCCCATGTGTGATGCCTGTAGGAAAGTTTTCATGCATAATTGTGCGCGCTATCGAAATATAATCAAGCTAGCGTCATTAGCATTAGCCAATATGCAAACACGTTTACAAGTGTCTGTGTTAGCATTATTACCTAATAATGGCATTCTTTTTGTATTGTTACAGTTTTGTAAATTCACCAAAACGTCACCGTGGAGATATTGAGTCTGTTTAGCTGATTAGAGAGCTAGCTTCTGCAGCTAGTGAGTCCATGACGATGACTTCCGTTTTGTTTGATATGCACGTTTGGAAACAATAAAAGGTATGTAAACAAACATTTACAAAACTGTTGTAACGGTATATATTTGCGGCTTACTGTCCAGTACGGCTAATACACGTAAAAATATTTTCTTAAAAATACTGGTGCGCTCAATAGCCCGGAAAGATTTTATCGATACTAGTGATTGGCTTTAAGAACGGCAGACTTTATGTAAAGTAGTTTTTAGCACATTAAATAAATAAAGACGTTAAATGTTACGCGAATCTGTTGCCTGTCTGTGACGTCATCGCCACACGCTCAAATTAAAACGAATCGTTACACTCCTATAGATCAGTGGTCCCCAACTACCGGTCCGTGAATTGATTGGTACCAGGCCGCACAATTTAAAAAAAACTCAAATTAAAAAAAAAGTATTTATTTTTTTTGTATTAAATCAACATAAAAAACACAAGATACACTTACAATTAGTGCACCAACCCAAAGAACCTCCCTCTCCCATTTACACCCATTCACACTCATTCGCACAAAAGAGTTGTTTCTTTCTGTTATTAATATTTCTGGTTCCTATTATATATCAATATAGATCAATACAGTCTGCAGGGATACCATGATTGTATTTTTTTATGACAAAAACAAAACAGCCCCCCCCCGGTCCGTGGGACAAATTTTCAAGCGTTGACTGGTCCGCAGTTACAAAAAGGTTGGGGACCACTGCTATAGATAATATAGAAGGCTGCAATATATATCGTGATATAGATTTTAAGCCATATTGCCCATCCCTACACTAGCTCTGTATTTACTTGGTATTAAATTGATAGCAAAATTTTCCGCATCGCTCAACCTTAAGTTTGCTATTCTGAGAGGGTGAATTATTTATAACATGTTTTTGATTTTAAATTAAAAGCTGGACTGTTGTCCAAAGAATTGCCAATGTGCATGCAAGTTTTAAGACATAATGGAAACATTTGGATACACAAGGCACGCGAGGACAAGGACACAACTGTGCATGTGTGAACACACACTCTTTGTGTTTTGTCGTCCCACAGAGACATGGAGGCTTTTCACACCAGCTGACAGCGCGACAAGCCACAAAAAAAATTGGTCTTGGCCTCCTTTCCCAAAAAACACATCTCACACACATTTTAATGTAAAGGCTGCCAATATCTACATCATCATCATCATCATCTTGTATAGAATACAGAGTAAGTGTGCAGGGATACTGCCACAGCATGACCTGAGGCGTCCCTGCACATTTAAATCTGCATGCAAATGCATCTGCCATTTTGAATCCAAGTGTCATTGGAAGCTACAACACATACAGTGCATTCAGTGTATCACTAGGCAGATCTATGCACAATACAATATAATTAGGGCTGTCAAATGTATTGCATCAACGCATGTGATTAATCATTAAAAATATTGCATTAATCATGTATAGCTGCAGATAAATGGCGTACATTCAAGAAAAATATTTTAATAATGTTCATGTATGACATTCTAATAATAAAATTGCATTTGTGTCAAAGCATTGGGATCTTTTTTAGGTTAATTTGAATTGTGCAAGCAAATAATTCACTGCAATTGATTGCGATTTATCATGATTTAAAAGTGTTATTAACCCAATTAACAAAACCCTGATAAAATTATACAAAATAATACTTTTTAAAAAACATCATCATTACAGCATTTATTCTTACAGGTTCCTAGATATGTGACAGGATGTCAAGTCACAGTTGGGACCAAACTGATAAGGGTACCATCAGTAGGTAAAAAGAAAAACAAGGGCTAAAAAGTTTCCTATTTGTGCAGATATAGAAATGTTCAAAAAGCATCCATAATGCACATGGCATGTCCATATATAATGCATGGGGCCTCTCTTGGTGAAGTGAGATGTATTGGAAAATTAAAAAAAAAACTATAAAGTGCAATAAAATAAAACAACAAAAATGCATTTGTGTCCAAAAATTGGGGTCTTTTTTTATTGTAATTTTAAATTACACACAATTAATCACAATTAATAAACATTCAAAAGTGTGATTCATCCAGTGCTTCTCAGTCACTTTTTTCATCCATCCCATCCATCCATTTTCTACCGCTTATTCCCTTTGGGGTCGCGGGGGGCGCTGGAGCCTATCTCAGCTACAATCGGGCGGAAGGCGGGGTACACCATGGACAAGTCGCCACCTCATCGCAGGGCACTTTTTTCATTCATTAATTTATTTATCCATAGACAACACTCTGAGTTGCCACCAGCACCTACATGCCACCTAGCTGAAGACTTGCCCACCCCACTATATACAAACCCCGTTTCCATATGAGTTGGGAAATTGTGTTAGATGTAAATATAAACGGAATACAATGATTTGCAAATCCTTTTCAACCCATATTCAATTGAATGCACTACAAAGACAAGATATTTGATGTTCAAACTCATAAACTTTTTTTTTTTTTTGCAAATAATAATTAACTTTTGCAAATAATAATTAACTACATTGGCACTACACGTGCCAATGTAGTTGGGAAAGGGCATTGTTACCACTGTGTTACATGGCCTTTCCTTTTAACAACACTCAGTAAATGTTTGGGAACTGAGGAGACACATTTTTTAAGCTTCTCAGGTGGAATTCTTTCCCATTCTTGCTTGATGTACAGCTTAAGTTGTTCAACAGTCCGGGGTCTCCGTTGTGGTATTTTAGGCTTCATAATGTGCCACATATTTTCAATGGGAGACAGGTCTGGACTACAGGCAGGCCAGTCTAGTACCCACATTCTTTTACTATGAAGCCACGTTGATGTAACACGTGGCTTGGCATTGTCTTGCTGAAATAAGCAGGGGCGTCCATGGTAACGTTGCTTGGATGGCAACATATGTTGCTCCAAAACCTGTATGTACCTTTCAGCATTAATGGCGCCTTCACAGATGTGTAAGTTACCCATGTCTTGGGCACTAATACACCCCCATACCATCACAAATGCTGGCTTTTCAACTTTGCGCCTATAACAATCCGGATGGTTCTTTTCCTCTTTGGTCCGGAGGACACGACGTCCACAGTTTCCAAAAACAATTTGAAATGTGGACTTTGTATCAGTCCATCTTAGATGAGCTCAGGCCCAGCGAAGCCGACGGCGTTTCTGGGTGTTGTTGATAAACGGTTTTCGCCTTGCATAGGAGAGTGTTAACTTGCACTTACAGATGTAGCGACCAACTGTAGTTACTGACAGTGGGTTTCTGAAGTGTTCCTGAGCCCATGTGGTGATATCCTTTACACACTGATGTTGCTTGTTGATGCAGTATAGCCTGAGGGATCGAAGGTCACGGGCTTAGCTGCTTACGTGCAGTGATTTCTCCAGATTCTCTGAACCCTTTGAAGATATTACGGACCGTAGATGGTGAAATCCCTAAATTCCTTGCAATAGCTGGTTGAGAAAGGTTTTTCTTAAACTGTTCAACAATTTGCTCACGCATTTGTTGACACAGTGGTGACCCTCGCCCCATCCTTGTTTGTGAATGACTGAGCATTTCATGGAATCTACTTTTATACCCAATCATGGCACCCACCTGTTCCCAATTTGCCTGTTCACCTGTGGGATGTTCCAAATAAGTGTTTGATGAGCATTCCTCAACTTTATCAGTATTTATTGCCATCTTTCCCAACTTCTGTGTCACATGTTGCTGGCATCAAATTCTAAAGTTAATGATTATTTGCAAAAAAAAAAAATGTTTATCAGTTTGAACATCAAATATGTTGTCTTTGCAGCATATTCAACTGAATATGGGTTGGAAAAGATTTGCAAATCATTGTATTCTGTTTATATTTACATCTAACACAATTTCCCAACTCATATGGAAACAGGGTTTGTACATACAGGTGAGAATAATCAATTAAATTTGTCATATGCATGTATGCCCTGGCACACCATTATCATCATTTTATGACTCGAAGCAAAACACTTTTTACACTTTTATACTGAAATAAATACACCTGCAACTTATTAAATAAAAATATAGGAAAAAAAATACCGGCAGTGGTAAAGTTTAGATCCATTAAGGAAAGAAGAAAGTGAATGAATGTTTATAACTGAATACATTTACATATGCATAAAAATGTGTTTTCTTTTGTATTATTTTTTTAATGAATTAAGTAACGTTTATGACAACCTTTTTCCCAAACACAATATAGAATGTGAGATAAAATAGGATAATGAGTACCGTATTTTTCGGATTATAAATCACCCTTTTTTTAATAGTTTGGCCGGGGGTGAGACTTATACGATTTATGTGTGAAATTATTAACACATTACCGTAAAATATCAAATGATATAATGTATCTCTTTCACGTAAGAGACTAGACGTATATCAGCAATCGTCACACACACACACGTCAACCAATAAAAATTCGGCGGGGGGCGGGTCATGGCAGAAGTGCATTGTGAAAAAAAAGATACTACCTGCTACTACTTCTGTACCTATGAAAATTGATCATTTCAACATTGGCGGTAACTTATAAAAACTGAGAAGGGCTGAAGAAAAATGGCACCGAAAAGGAAATCCTATACTGCAGATTACAAGTTGGAAGTAGTGAAATATGCAGCAGAAAACGACAATCGAGCAGCAGAAAGAAAGTTTGGAGTAAGCGAGAAACTTGTAAGGGACGGGCAAAAAGCGGAGGCTACTCTTACTGAAATGAAGAAAACTAAAAAAGCTAATCGCAAGCTAAAAGCTAGGTGGCCACATCTCGAGGAACGAATTCACAAATGGGTCCTTGAAAATTGTCTTTCAAATGTCTATTCTTGGTGTTGGATTTTATCAAATAAATTTCCCCCCAAAAATGCGACTTATACTCCAGTGCGACTTATATATGTTTTTTCCCTTCTTTATTATGCATTTTCGGCCGGTGCGACTTACACTCCGGAGCGATTTATAATCCGAAAAATACGGTACATTTATCATTTGTTTTTAAAACGGTTACAAAAAAGTGGGACCCCAAAAATTTACTGTGGGACCCCATTTTTATGACTCGATGCCATTTTGAAAATTCCTAGCGCCAACACTGTACCACTAGGGGTGTGGGAAAAAATCGATTCGAATTCGAATCGCGATTCTAACGTTGTGCGATTCAGAATCGATTCTCATTTTTTTAAAAATCAAAAAAACATTTTCAAATGTATTTGTTAGATTTTTTTTTTTTTTAATAAATCAATCAATCCAACAAAACAATACACAGCAATACCATAACAATGCAATCCAATTTTATCAAATAAATTTCCCCCAAAAAATGCGACTTATACTCCAGTGCGACTTATATATGTTTTTTCCCTTCTTTATTATGCATTTTTGGCTGGTGCGACTTACACTCCGGAGCGATTTATAATCCGAAAAATACGGTACATTTATCATTTGTTTTCAAAACGGTTACAAAAATGTGGGACCCCAAAAATTTACAGTGGGACCCCATTTTTATGACTCGATGGGGTGCCTGGCACCCCATTTTGAAAATTCCTAGCGCCAACACTGTACCTACTAGGGGTGTGGGAAAAAATCGATTCGAATTCGAATCGCGATTCTCATGTTGTGCGATTCAGAATCGATTCTCATTTTTAAAAAAATCGATTTTTAAAAAAAAAATGTATTTCTTACATTTTTTTTTTTTTATATAAATTAATCAATCCAACAAAACAATACACAGCAATACCATAACAATACAATCCAATTCCAAAACCAAACCCGACCCAGCAACACTCAGAACTGCAATAAACAGAGCAATTGAGAGGAGACACAAACACGACACAGAACAAACCAAAAGTAGTGAAACAAAAATGAATATTAGTATCAATATTAGTAACAATTTCAACATAGCAGTGATTACAAATCCCTCATTGACATTATCATTAGACATTTATATAAAAAAAAAAAAAAAGGACAATAGTGTCACAGTGGCTTACACTTGCATCGCATCTCATAAGCTTGACAACACACTGTGTCCAATATTTTCACAAAGATAAAATAAGTCATATTTTTGGTTCACTTAATAGTTAAAACAAATTTACATTATTGCAATCAGTTGATAAAACATTGTCCTTTACAATTATAAAAGCTTTTTACAAAAATCTACTACTCTGCTTGCATGTCAGCAGACTGGGGTAGATCCTGCTGAAATTGTATGTACTGAATGTATACAGAATCGTTTTGAATCGGGAAAAAATCGTTTTTGAATCCAGAATCGTGTTGTATTGAAAAAAAAAAATCGATTTTGAATCGAATCATGACCCCAAGAATCAATATTGAATCGAATCGTGGGACACCCAAAGATTCACAGCCCTAGTACCTACTGTGTCATAAGTGACAAAGCAAATACGTGTCATATCTAATGATCCATTTTCTACCGCTTGTCCCTTTCGGGGTCGCGGGGGGTGCTGGAGCCTATTTCAGCTGCATTCGGGCGGAAGGCGGGGTACACCCTGGACAAGTCGCCACCTCATCGCAGGGCCAATTAACACAGATAGACAGACAACATTCACACACTCGGGCCAATTTAGTGTTGATATCATTTATGGATAATAAATAATGTATGCTTTTAGAATATGTAAATACCTGCGGGACAAAAATGGCACCGGAGCCAGACTTTGGACACCACTGGTGTGTTTGACGTTTCCCCTTTCGACAAATTGAATGGAGGCGTTTAGTATGAGGAAGCCATGACAGCTCGGGCAGGTTTTTGTTGTCAACGTAATGGCGACACGGTGTAACAATGACACACAACACAAGGACACCTTGGCGTAATCAAACAGCGAGTAAACCATTAGAAGCACGAATAAAAGACAGAACACGGGAACTTGAACTCACCATCGAATGAGGAATGAGGATTTCGCTCTTATCGCCATCGTTCTCTTTGTCTTCTTTGTGTCCCGCCACAGACTGGAAAGTGATTTTCACCATGGCTCAAGTGTGCGGAGAGTCAAGTGTGTGAATGATGTGAAGTAGGCAAGCGGAGTCGTCGCCTATCAGACAGGCCGCCTACCTTTCACCGCTTGTCTGCTTTCTGTTGTCTTCGGGACTCGCTGTTCGATCCGAATGTCGACGTTATTGGATCGATATAGCGGGATGAGATCGATATTGTTCAGTCCACGTATGTTTGGTATCGGATTGACAGCGAAAGTCGCAGTATCGCCCACCTCGTTTGTCTCTACACCGGAAGTGGGGCACTTATTCCTTGTTGAATCTTAAAGAGAATTTTAATTTTCTGTTCTGTGCTGTAATTATTTGATTTTTAACACATAATTTCCATAATAATTTAAAAGTGTTTGATAATTCGAGGCTCTTAGCAAACATTCTGCGCTCCGCCTGATGTTGAGCATTGTCTTGACGTGCCTGTTTACAACCAGGTGAGGGCGCTGTTCTGCCAGCGGCAGCTTTTAGTATAGAACAGGGGTAGGGAACCTATGGCTCTAGAGCCAGCTGTGGCTCTTTTGATGACTGCATCTGGCTCTCAGATATATCTTACCTAACATTGCTTAACACGATAAGTGATTAATCATTTCGCTGATAATCACAGTGTTAAAAATAACCACGTATCAACCAGACTACAAAGCCATCAGCAAAACCATGCAGCACCAGAAGTTGCATTAATGGTATGAAGTATTTGATGTATTATTGGTTAGCTTCAGAATAACAATGTTATTAAAAATAATAAGAAACTTATTATACTCTAAAAATGTTGGTCTAACTTAAAAATGCACGCATTTAGTTCTATTCAGTGTTAACATTTTTTATACGGCCCTTACAGAAGTACATTTTATAATATTTGGCTCTCATGGCTCTCTCAGCCAAAAAGGTTCCCGACCCCTGGTATAGAACGAAACCCTTTTATTGTCCAACAACGGAATTAAGTGCCATCTAAGTTAGAAAAGTCAATAGAAAAAAAAGCTGTAAAAAAATGTATATCGATTTAATAATAATTGCAATGAAATTGTGTTTCAACTTTTTAAGTAAAAAAACAAAACAAAAAAAACAGTAGTCAACTATAGGGATGTCCGATAATGGCTTGTTGCCGATATCCGATATTGTCCAACTCTTAATTACCGATACCGATATCAACCGATACCGATATATACAGTCGTGGAATTAACACATTGTTATACCTAATTTGGACAACCAGGTATGGTGAAGATAAGGTCCTTTTAAAAAAAATTAATAAAATAAAATAAGATAAATACATTAAAAACATTTTCTTGAATAAAAAAGAAAGTAAAACAATATAAAAACAGTTACATAGAAACTAGTAATTAATGAAAATTAGTAAAATTAACTGTTAGAGGTTAGTACTATTAGTGGACCAGCAGCACGCACAATCATGTGTGCTTACGGACTGTATCCCTTGCAGACTGTATTGATATATATTGATATATAATGTAGGAACCAGAATATTAATAACAGAAAGAAGCAACCCTTTTGTGTGAATGAGTGTAAATTGAGGAGGGAGGTTTTTTGGGTTGCTGTACTAATTGTAAGTGTATCTTGTGTTTTTTATGTTGATTTAATTTAAAAAAAAATAAAAATAAAAAAATAAATAAAATGATACCGATAATAAAAAAAACGAACCGATAATTTCCGATATTACATTTTAAAGCATTTATCGGCCGATATTATCGGTCATCTCTAGTCAACCATCTTTGATTATAACAGTGGCGGGCCGTGCGTTTCCCACCTAGGCCTTCAGTGATGTCCGACTTCAATGATTACCTCTCAAAATACCATCATTTATGTCCCCACATGACCATTGCTGGAGAAATACTATACAAAAACACTTTTACGCACTACTCTGTATTGAACCACGTCAACAGTGTACAATGTGAGCTAATTTAAAAATCAATAAACCCGCATCAGTAATTAAAAGATATCTTATGTGGTACTGTCAAACATTAAATCTGAGAAAAATAAAGAAATAAAATATTTTGAACTCACAATCTGTAGCACCCATTGAACGCCGTATAAGCCAGTGGTACCGCTCGTAGTCAGTTGATTCGAGTGGAAGTGGCGGGCATTTCCCCATTTCATCGCCGGGACAGCTGAGCTAGCTTCCGGGTTTGGCCGACATGATCTCACAAGATGTAGTTTGTCTTTTAATATTCTTCTTGTAAATGGCCTTGCAAATATATATCTGCCACCTAATCAACGTTTAGTTCTCCTTCTTTGCGGGTTAAAAAAGTGAGTATTGGTGATTTCTCTGCTCGCCCGGTATGGCTACGGTGCAACAGTTCCGGCTTCAGTAAATTGCAACTTGTGATTGGATACTCACTTTGGAGTGACAATGGAGTATCTAATCACAGTGTCGTTAACGTCAGGCTACCTAGATAGGCTACTGTCAACAACTTGTGATCTGATTGGCTATCGCAACTGTCAATCAACTGTATGTGTTCTGTTCGTTTACATTAAATTAATCTGCTGCATAGCACCGCCGCGGCTCAAACCAGGGAGTATCCAATCACAGGACACGTAAATGTCACGTTCAACGTGAAGCCATCTAGAAGGCCTTATACTGACAACAACTCGTGATCTGATTGGCTATCGCACTTATCTATCAACTGTATTTGCCCGTTCACTTACAGTGCACGGACGCCCGCATTGTTGATTCTGAAAGCCCGGGGCAGATTTGGTACAGCATGGCAACATAAGCTACGTAGCTGAATTCTGATTGGATAAAAACTCTAACCTAAAAACAACAGCGCTGGAAGGAGCATAATATGACATGAAGAGAATATGAATAATTTTAGAAATTTAGGGAAAGTAAATAAAAAAAATACTTTTATCTTTAATTATGATCATGATGTGTGGTTATGTTAGGCCAGCAGAGAAGGCCTTGCTGGCCCTGACGGCACACCACTGCATCTAACAGTGCAGTACACTTAAAAAACAATACCCAAAAATAATAAGAATAAAAATATACACTTCCTAAAAAAGTTAATTATAAGCTGTACTATACATGGTCTGTGTTATATTTTACTGTTGCAGATAGTCTGGGGGAACATTAAATGGGGTACTGTATGACAATTTCCATCACTTTTAATACAATAATTTGTCATTTTTCATCTACACTGGAAAAAATGTCCCCTTTAAAAAAATTAAGAGTTAAAATAAAATTAATAATTTTTTTGTTTTTTTTTCCAAGTCAAAATTGAAATAAGACATCCATCCATCTTCTTCCGCTTATCCGATGTCGGGTCGCGGGGGCAGCAGCCTAAGCAGGGAAGCCCAGACTTCCCTCTCCCCAGCCACTTCGTCCAGCTCTTTCCGAGGGATCCCGAGGCGTTCCCAGGCCAGCCGGGAGACATAGTCTTCCCAACGTGTCCTGGGTCTTCCCCATGGCCTCTTACAAGTCGGACGTGCCCTAAACACCTCCCTAGGGTGGCGTTCGGGTGGCATCCTGACCAGATGCCCGAACCACCTACTTTAAATTTTTTATAGGCTAACAGGATGCGTTTTAATTTGAGACCCCTGCTCTACGATAAAGTTGACTTTTTGACCCTCTATGACAGCGGTCCCCAAACTATAACCGCCCGCGGGCGAATCCAAATTCCGGCCCAGGTAAAGTCCCATGTTAAAGAAAAAAAAAGTGTTTTAAAAAAAATAATTTTTTTTAAATTTAAATCTGTCCTTTCTAATCCATTTTCTACTGCTTGTTACTCTCGGTGTCTCCTAGCCG
This sequence comes from Nerophis lumbriciformis, assembly GCF_033978685.3. NCBI lineage: Eukaryota > Metazoa > Chordata > Actinopteri > Syngnathiformes > Syngnathidae > Nerophis > Nerophis lumbriciformis. The sequence continues at coordinate 1,501,122 of NC_084577.2, forward strand.
CTCAGGCAAATCATATTGTCTAAAAATGCATTTTCCCATCGATAACATGACATCATTGCACTCGGAATATATATATATATATATATATAAAAATATATATATATAAATATATATATTTATATATATAAATATATTTATATATATAAATAAATATATATATATATATATATATATATATATATATATATATATATACAGCCCGGCCACCAGCCACATTTTTTTTAACTCAAAGCGGCCCCCGAGTCAAAAAGTTTGGGGACCCCTGCTCTATGAAGAAGGGTACTTACTCTTGATCGTCATGCTTCACTCACATCCATCCATCCATTTTCTACCGCTTGTCCCTTTTTGGGGTTGCGGCCGACAATGAAAACCTAAACTCTCCGAAATTTAGCATCCTCCATATGTTTAATCTGTCTCAGTGCAGTTTTAAAGCAATCAGATGAAATGTTTAGGAGGAACTGGTTCTAGAACAACACCTGGAAACAGCAAACATCTGCAGAAAATGACCTTTTTGGATGTTTTGAGGTTTAAAAAATGTACATGAAAGATGCAGAGTTGCATGCTTACTGAATTAGGCACACGACTTATATATACTGAATATATGGTGGTAGGAGGATAAATTCTTCACTTGTGGTGATGTTGCATGGTAAAAATCGCTGTTTGTTTTCACTTTGGCCCTTACAGGCAAAAAGTTCGGGCACCCCTGATGTAGTGGTATTTTTTGTTTGTTTTGATTTAAGAAGAAAATGACCAGCTTCACTTATTTTCAAACCTTTTTTTTTTATTTGACTCATAGGGCTCAGGCCTTTTGACACTTCTTCCCAAAAGCACCCAAACGTTTTACGCCGAAACTGGTGTCAAGAGCTGCGTACAAGCTGCGAAGAGTCGACGGCGACGTTTGGATGTTGTTAAAATGAACAATTCCAGTACAACGTCGTTAGTACAGCATCATGCACAGCAGCCAGTGTAGGGACATGCACGGAGGAGCTGTGGGCTACGTGAGACTGGTCTAGATTACCCGTTTTAATACATAAATAATTGCCCTTACGTGGACCGTCAAACTCACTGCAATTCCGTTCATGTAAGATTATTCCATCACGCCCCAAAGTAGTCTGTTTGACACTCGTAATTGTACTGGAATTTGGAAACCATCAAGACTCCCAACATAAGAATGAAATGAGGCGCACTGCTCCTGCGTTTACCACGACAACCCTTCCCAGGGAAACAAGCAAATATGAAGCAATAATGAAAGGGGGGAAACACAAATCTGTTCCTTCCATTGAGTTGGCTTTGAATGAACCTGCTGCCAATCCCAACCTTCCTCTTCTCACATAAAGACATCCCTTTCTGATAACACCACTTTGTATTCATATCATAAAGATAACTGTGAGCTGCCCCTTTAAGTTATGTACAAGAAACCAAGCAATAAAATGAAATGTAAAAACATGTTCTAATCTCTTAAGGTTTAGAAAGTAATTTGATTACCATGAACCAGAAATGTGATGTTTAAAGTCAATACATATAATACAATCCTATGTTAAACAATCTACAAAGCAGCAAAAAAAAAAGGCATATGTACATGCTCTCCCAGCCTTGGAAAAGAATAAAGGGAGGACTTGGGGATTTTCATTAGTTGCATCCCGCCCTTCGTGTATCTTCAGTGCTGAGTCATGAGCGGAGCACAGCAGGTCAAAAGTGCTGTGTCATGGCATCTGAGAGTCCCCCCCCACCCACCCACTCCACACGTCAGCACAATGAGCCGCCGCTGCTGTTTTGGATCAAGGCATTGATGCATCGTGCATTTCACAGTCTGGTCGCCGAACGCGGCGGCGCCGCTATCAGGTGCGGACGCCAGTCAGTCGCCCTTTTTCCCAGGCATGCAGCAAAACACGCCCGCGCCGCTCGTACCGTTCTGAAATCATCCAAGGGTTGCGAGCATGTTCTTATGTGCGTTGATATGTTTACCTCCTGTGAGCCTGCCTTATAAGTGGATTTATTTAGGATGGACTATTGTGTTATCAATGGACCGTACGTAGTCGAAGGTGCATGAAAGCAGCAGCATCTATTGTTTTCTTCTCAACAAACGCACTAAAACGAAAGAAAATCACAGATGTTCTGGCAACCCCCCGACAACTTGAAATGGTATAGGGATTTTCTTTGTTTTGTTTTTTTCCTGAATTCTTTGCTCAGAAACCAGAAGAGCAGCAACTGATGGGTCTGTTAAGCAGGCGTTAGGCCATTAGGCTGTCAAGAAATGGTTGGCTCCGCCCTCCTCGCTTGGCCGCCACCTGTCAAGCCTCCTGGGTGGCGGGCCTCTTGAGGTCCCTAATCTGTTTGACCAGGTAAGTCTTTTCATCGTTGAACTGTTCGTCCTCTGTTCTGTCGTTCTGGAACTTGCTGAGGAACTCGATGAGTTTGCTCTGATTCTTCAGTAGGATGTCGAGGATGGGCTGCGTCTTGTTGGGGTTGGCCACAAACACCTGGTACAGGAAGCGGGAGAAACAATGACATTGAAGTGTGTGATGTGTGCGTCCCATTAGTGTCTATTTGACTGCTAAGTTCTTTTTAGTAACGGTTATAAATAGTGGTGGTCTCTAGAAACGGGCATAGTAAGTGATTCAAATGTTGATTTTAGGGTTGATTGATTGATTGAAACTTTTATTAGTAGATTGCACAGTACAGTACATATTCCGTACAATTGACCACTAAATGGTAACACCCCAATAAGTTTTTCAACTTGTTTAAGTCGGGGTCCACGTTAATTAATTCATGGTATGCACAATTTTCGCCAAAAATAAATTGCCGATTTTTGAAATTGATTATGACTTTTTTGGTAAAAACTACCAAAGACAACAGAAAGGTGAGGGTTGCTGCTGTCATCATGCTAATAAAAAGGCGTTATACATTTCTTTTAAGACACATCTTTGTGTTTTGATTCATTATTTGTATTAACATTTTAGCGTATTCATTAGGTAAAGTAACTACTGGTACACTACCCAGAAGTCTTTGCGGTAGAGTGGAACCAGAAGTACATGGTGCGTTCCATATGTACTTGGAAGCCAGAATTTTCGAGTTCCTAGTCGGAATTTCAACTGGAACGCCCCTCGAGGTTGGATATCCGACTCGGAAAGTCGGAGCATTCTCATCCACCCCGAGTTCGTTTCAAAGATGGCTGGATGTAAACAATGATGTCCGCGTCTATAATAGTCATTATAAGTACTTTTGATTAGTTTTTGTCACAGTAAATCAGCCATATGCAATATGGACATATACATATGGTAACATCACTGTGGTGTAAACTACCTTTATTTCATGTTGAAGAGGTTAATTTAGCCTACTAATGTGTATTTATAAATGGTTGATTTATATAGGCTAGTAAGGTAAAGTTTTGTACCTGACAAGTTTCGGCTATCTTGCTTCTGCAGCCTTCATCAGATGTGTCACGTGATGTTAGCGTGACGTCATCTGTGACGTGTTATATGGATTGTTCCATCCCACCTGAAGTGGTGGGATGGCAACTTTACCTTAACTTTACCTTACTAGCCTATATAAATCAACCATTTATAAATACCTTTTTTTCATGTGGGGTATATGTTCTAAATTACTAGCAATAGCGCCTGTTTCCTCTTCATCCACCATGTTTTAAGGTTGCAGAAAAAGTGCATATTGTCCCATAAATTGTTTATATAAATAGAAAACATAGCTTTCGTGGATGTGGCCATCTTGATTTCCGGCCTAATAACTGGAATACTCACCACTTCCGAGGTAAATGGAACGCAGCAATAGACTAGAGCAGAGTTTCTTAACCATAGGGCCCATTGTTGGACCACGAGCACCCAAAAAATATCTGTTTCTCAGCTGTGGTTTGTATGGACTCAGTTGAAATGCACTTTCCCACCACTTGTGGCAGTAATGACAATCTCAAACAAATAAAAGAAGTCGAGGGGAAAAGTCAGTCAAAAGTTTCTTAAGCGCAAAAAATATAACTAAAGTGGTGAAGTTGTATTTTCATTTGAACTTTAATTTTATTGACAGTTTAGTCAAACACATTTTTCCTATCAGTCTGACACAAACATAAGGTTTATGTGTTAAATAAATAATCTCTGTGATTAACACATGGTTTCATTTCATTTGACAAGGTTGTTAACTGTAAAACGGATAGATATAAATATTGAATATAAAGTCAGGAGTAAGATTACTAATTCAGTGTTACTATTTGAGTGGGCCCCAAGGCCCCTCTGTAGTGGAAAATCTGGGCCCAGATGTCAAAAAAGTTAAGAACCCCTGGACTAGAGTACTAGCGGAGATACAAGCGAGGAGTGAGTATAAGTACCCCGCAGAGTTGTAAATAAAGTGTTCCTGTGTTATCAAAACAAGCAACAAACATTCAGCTCGCTCTCTGGACCTATGGAGATGGATCTCCACTCAACCGGCAAATAGTCAATTTGTGACCGCTTGCATTTGATTACCAAATAAATGCACAACGCAAAACTCCTCTCACTTTTAATACACCTCACTACGCTAAATATAGCGTCAAAGTCGCAAAAATTCGCACCACAGAACCCTTCTGCTGCATCTTCTCTGGCATTGCAGGTGTGTTGTGCAGCGGATTTCTTATACACCCGCCACATTTCATAGTCATTTGTGTATGAGCCAGGGCCAACCTGGAAGCGCCAAATCTGAATGTATTCATTTATTTGAAACCTGAAATAAATAAGTGGATGAGAAACACTGATGTGTGTGCGTGTGTGTCTTGAGCACCAGATGTGTGTGTAGATTGGAGTGGAGAATTTAACAAACTTTTTTGTCATAACGAATTCATCCGATTAAAATTGAGTAATTGTGCAGCCCTAGTTGACTTAGATTGTTATTTAACACATTTTAAAGCAATTGAGGCAAACATGCTGTTAACTTTACCATGAAATGATTAACGTGGACCCCGACTTAAACAAGTTGAAAAACTTATTCGGGTGTTACCATTTAGTGGTCAATTGTACGGAATATGTACTGTACTGTGCAATCTACTGATAAAAGTCTCAATCAATCAATCAATTGTGGCAACCAGCACAGGATCTGAGCTTGTACAGTGGAACCCGCTTGTCTCGATGCCCCTCGGACGGGTTGACTGATGTCGACATAACCAAAATTGAAACCAAAACTAACCATTGTTTGCGCATGTACTTGTGACTTTGGCCGGAGACATAAGGAGAACAAGAGAATAAAGGATTTCATTAACCCACAGAAGTTTCCTAACATGGTACTTCTGTTTTCATGTTATTGTAGCCACAGGATGTTGTGTGAGAAGTTCTGTGCTGTGACTCAGGGATTGGGTTATAGGGGGGAGTCGCGTTTCCTGCTAGTTAGAGCCAGTTTTACAGAAAAAAAAAGAGTTGACGAGCCGGATTAGCTACCGTATTTTCCGCACTATTAGCCGCACCTAAAAACCACAAATTTACTCAAAAGCTGACAGTGCGGCTTTTAACCCAGTGCGCTTTATATATGGATTAATATTACGATTCATTTTCATAAAGTTTCGATCTCGCAACTTCGGTAAACAGCCGCCATCTTTTTTCCCGGTAGAACAGGAAGCGCTTCTTCTTCTACGCAAGCAACCGCCAAGGTAAGCACCCGCCCCCATAGAACAGGAAGCGCTTCTTCTTCTACTGTAAGCAACCACCCGCCCGCGTAGAAGAAGAAAAAGCGCGCGGATATCACCGTACGTTTCATTTCCTTTGTGTGTTTACATCTGTAAAGACCACAAAATGGCTCCTACTAAGCGTCAGGGATCCGGTTCATGAAAAGACGCAATCTCTCCATCCGCACACGGATTACCGGTACTATTTCACAGCAACTGATATTCCTGTGAACCGCACTGGATACAACGGGAGCACGTACGGTGAATATTCGCACCACAGGGAATGAGAAGTCATCCTTCACTGTGGTTCTAGCTTGCCATGCTAATGGCCAGAAAATCCCATGGTGATATTCAAAAGGAAGACCTTGCCAAAAGAGACCTTTCCAGCCGGCGTCATCATAAAAGCTAACTCGAAGGGATGGATGAAGAAAAGATGAGCGAGTGGTTAAGGTAAGTTTAAGTTTACGCGAAGAGGCCGGGTGGCTTTTTTCACGCAGCCCTGTCTATGTTGATATACGTATGTTTGTGATTGCACATTTGCGTACATTTTGGGAGTGAACAGAGTTGCTAGAACGCTGGTTTTTAATATATTATTAAAGTTTGACTGACCTATCTGACTGTTTTTTTGACATTCCTTTAGCGCAGTTAGATGCGGCTTACAACACCGGGCGGCTTATAGGTGGACAAAGTTTTGAAATATGCCGTTCATTGAAGGCGCGGCTTTTAACCCAGGGCGCCTTATGGTGCGGAAAATACGGTACATGGAAGTGCGTCTTATTGTAGATGTACAGTGCTGTTTGGGAGACGCCAATAAAAGGCTGATTTGTGCATCATCCTACCTCATCGTCATTCCACCATACTTTATACACTAATCAAACAGCACTGCTGCGGTACTTTTATTGTATTTCAGTCATACCAAAGTTTTTGTACATGTTGTGAAAAAACAAATAAATGATGTTGTTACGTGATGTTGTGGCACATTGCTTAGCGATAATAAGGACTTTAACAATATCACAACATATGTTGACATCAATGTAGTATTTTCATCGAAATGACTGCTCTAGGTCTCAGGCTATTTTGAGAAAAGCGGTGGACTATGTATGTCAACGTGAACTTAAGCAGGCAGTTTTTAGTAGGAGTGAGTACCATTCACAATAAATCGATACAAAACCAATTCCCAGTACCTGGGAATCTATACCAGTACTCCAAAATTTGTTTGTCTTACACCTACGAGTCTCATTTGCAAGTACTATAATAGTAGACTTTGCATGTAGTTCCATTTCCAAGACGTTAGATGGCAGTAGTGTATAGACTACGGTGTGCTGCCTTAGCCAGAAAGTGGTATTTGCCATAAAGTTGATATAATAATAATGTATTAAGATTTATATAGTGCTTTTCTAGACACTCAAAGCGCTTTACAGTGGGAACTGAGAACCCATTATTCATTCACTCCACATTCACACATTGATTTGACGGCCTCTCCAACCACCACCCAACGTTCATTCACAGTCATACACCAGTGTGAGCGGCACTGCCCAAGAACACAAAGGCCGCGACTCTAGGATGGCGGAAGCTGGATTCTAACCAGGAACCCTCAAGTTGCTGGACAGCTGTACGCTTTCTTACACTTCTGAGTCTCATTTGCAAGTATTATATAGTGGACATTGCATGCTGTTGCAATTCCAAGACTAGCCTACCTTGTGCTGCCTTAGGCAGGAAGCAGTCTTTGCCATTAAGTTGAATGTGCCAGTCTTTTACTTGTTAAGGCCCACAAAGTGTTTGAACTAAGTATTGCAGGTATTACATACCAGCTTTTTGATTGTAACGTGCATTTCAGTTGTAGTTTTGATTACAAAATGTAGAGTTGTTGAAATCGTCATGTAAAATAGCTAATGGTAATCCATAGCATGTCTACAGCATATTTAATGTAAATTAGCATCGAGCTAATGCATTTTCAAAAGTGAAGCTTTACTGTACTTTTGAGCGCCTTCTCTTTCTTTGTTGGTATGGAAAATGGTAACACTACTTAGAGGCAGTCCAGCTTAGTCCGCTCTGAATGCTTGACTGCCTATATATCCGCCAGTTGCTTGAGCCGGTGCCAAGTCTGCAACCGGAAATGATGTCATGTGCAACAATAGGTATGGATTTAAATTATATTTTTTATTTTAAGTGAATCAGTACCCGGTTGTACTGACGGGATTTGGTTGGTACCTATAAAAAGTACTGACTTTGGTACTTTAAGTAATACAACACGGCAACACCAGGACTTGTTGAGTTGGTTGACTTAAGCATAATTTAAACGGGTTCCACTGTACTGTAAAAAGGAGACTTAAACAACAGAAATAGATAAGAATAATGGACTACTGTATTTACTTCTACATATGTACTTTACCTTAAAAACATGAAAAGCCTCAAACTGGATGTTGCGGCTCTTGTCACGTAGCAAATTCATCATGAGCTTGAGATTTTCTGGCTTGCTGATGTACTTTGTCATGATGGTGAAGTTGTGTCGGTCAAGGAGCAACTCGCCCAGTAACTGCCATTACAGAAGGAGAAAACAATAAATATTAGTTCAGTAATTTTAACGTCAGATAGACTGACAATTATAAGCATAAAGGATGGCATGGTTGATCACAACAGGATGATTGGATGGTTCAGAGAAACCCAACACTTGCAAACTGTAAGGAGCTCTGTCAAACCTGTATGTCGTAGATCTTACCTTTAGAGACTGCCTTTTTGTCACATAGTTTTCAGAGTGGAGCAACTTCTCATATTCACTAAAGAACTACAGTGAGGAGAAAAACAGAACAGAAGCGGTTGTTGAGTTTCCTCCAAAAAAAGGCATTTAAAGTGTTACCACAATGACAAAAAAATACTCATTTTCTCACAAAGGCTATCAGCTACTTCATGTTAAACTGAGCTCATGAAAAGTAAAATCATTTCAGAAAAAGTACTGACTAAGCATCTCTAATTAACATGCTGCTTCCTTTCTGGCAGTTGTTACACATAATATTGGTTATGGTATTAGTTTGACAAGTAAAGTTTGAGTTTTGATGCAACAGTATAGCATATACTAGTGTAGTATTAAGTCAGCAGTCATATCGTCACTTACACAAATACTGTATGTATGTTGTTTTTTTTGTTTGATTATTGTTAATTATTTTGTATAAACATTTTGGTCAAAATAAATCATTTGAATTATTACAATATATGCCTGTAAGTAGTTTTGTGCCCTAAAAATCGTATTGGTCAAATGTTTTTAACAGTTTAAAAAGACTGCAATGCAAATGTTTGTCAGCCTGTCAACGGGATCGTCAATTATACTGCATGTTAGCATCAAGCTACCGGCGTAAGTGCCAACTTCTTTACCATATGGTTTCATATCTTATTTTATTTCTGTTCATTTCATGCTGTATTGTGGATTAAACATGTTTCTTCCATGCTTTTGCAAGTGTATACTAATGTACCTTTATCAGGGTCTCTGCAGTTTTCAACAAGTAAAATGTAAGACTTTTTGAAACCCTGCAGATACCGTTAATATGTGCTAATTTCTACAGTAATTTCATTTGGAGACAATCAATAAACAACCTCAGCTTGGAAGTTTATTTGTCTCCTAATTAAAAGGGTTGTTTACCTATCTGCCAAACAAAATACCAACATTCGAGAAAGCAGAGTAACACGCTTAAAAAGGGACGGCGTGGCGAAGTTGGTAGAGTGGCCGTGCCAGCAACCGGACGGTTGCTGGTTACTGGGGTTCAATCCCCACCTTCTACCATCCTAGTCACGTCCGTTGTGTTCTTGGGCAAGACACTTCACCCCTTGCTCCTGATGGCTGCTGGTTAGCGCCTTGCATGGCAGCTCCCGCCATCAGTGTGTGAATGTGTGTGTGAATGGGTGAATGTGGAAATACTGTCAAAGCACTTTGAGTACCTTGAAGGTAGAAAAGCGCTATACAAGTATAACCCATTCATCATTCATTCATCATTAAAAAACCTGTGGGTAAAATTCATGCATATCTGACAGACAAGCTCCATAGTGCACTTACTCTTTCGTAATGTTGCTCCAGAAACTCTGCACTCAGTAGCTTGTGTCTTGTGAGGAGGTCCTAAAATTGAGAATTAAGAATCTCATGAAAAAATGTACTTAAAAGTATATTTTGTGATGCATTTCAGTACACAAGTGGATGAAAGTACAAAAGTGTGGGAGTTTTTTTAAGTACCAGTAGAGTGGAAAAACCAGTTGACTTTATATGCTTTAATTGTGTTTCATTGTATCAATTAAACCATATCCAACTGTATTTACAATCCACAAAGTATGTGACGATACCATCTAAACATCACAAAATGCCATAAATTCAGTCAGCCATTTTGAGTATTCTTTTCCAAACGTCTTCGGTAATAGTTTGACGTCACTGGATTAGAACTTCTGCACTCATATTATCAGATCAAACTGGAAATATGCAAACCTTAGAGAGATGTGCTGTCTATCATTCACAATCCCTATGTAAGGCATGAACACATATGTTTTTGTTTTTTATGCATTCTAAGTCGTAAATAAATAAATAGTTCGTCAATGGGGGGCTCTCTATTCCGCCCACAAACCCCTCTAAATAACCACCTAAACCTGCCAACAATACCCTATATACATATCGTGACCTGAATATTAACTAAATATTAGCGATGTTGTCATTATAAGGGCTAACGCAGACAAACTATTTTTTAGGGGCGGATTGATAGCACACAGCTAAGTAGACCTCTGCTGCTTTACTGTGTTCTGCTGCTCCCGCATCATCGCGTCTCAGCTCGTGAAAATTATTCTAGATCATAAATCATGCTTCTCATCTGGATAATAGGAGGATTTAGCCTTGAATCTAGAAGCTGTTCATATGTGACATTCAATTCATACCTGGAGATGGAGACAAACACACACAACCGAAGACAGTGCATCTTGATTAATATTTCACATAAAAGGGAAGATAGGGATATCCTATCAGTCGTCATCGAAGTAATAGCAGACATTGTACAGTAAGCTATCGTTTTATTATGTTTATAGTTTGTATTTCTTGTTTAGCACTTAGCAATACTGCTGCACGATGATTAGTGTTTAACTAAAGCTGAATCTCTTTCGCAGAGCTTTCAAAACTTGTAGCTCTTCCTCCCTGTAGTCAGGATCAACAATATAAGTTTCTGGATCATAATTTTTCCCAAAATAATCGTTGTTGGCTCTCACAAAGTCTGCATGATTTGCATTGTTGTTGGTGGGGAAGGGATCTGCGGATCCTACCTCTACGTCACGCGATCACGTGACTGGGTCCTCATTATCTCTCCAAATGGCTCTGGAATCTCTGTGAGATTGATGCTCTTTTGATCATATCTATTTACTCTCAAACTTTGGAAGTCTTCTCTGTCATACATCAGATATATATGATCATAGCTTCAATATAGAGACAACATGTTTTTCCACTCTATTGGTACTTTACTTTTAATGAAAGGTTTTGTGATGGCGATAGTCATAGACTCTGAAACATTACACATTTCTATGGGTTTACATTTCCCGCAAATAAGTGTGATTGTCTATTGTACTGCTACAATGCTCGTGCTTTTTTCATATATATATTTGTTAATGGTACTTTCCTATATGTGGGTGTATGCATACAGATAGGCCAAATAGAGCACACTTACTTTGAAAGTGGCGAATGCATCTGAGGCAATGTCAAACGTAGACATCTCCACATATCTGAAGAAGTCGTAAAACTGCTCTGACGACAGTGTAATTTTTGCCAAAGGTTCATGTCGGATGCACTCCCTCAACATTATTCCACAATTGAGGGCGATCTCTGGGGACTCGTACCTGCAAAGAGCAGCAATTGACAAAAGATTAACGCTAAGATAAAAACACGTGATTGTAAAATTATTTTATTTCCGTTCATACGGTTGTCGCTGTTGCAAACTACACAAACGACAATTTTTCTGCAAAAACCCCCAACTTTTTTGAGCTCACGCACCCCCTTGTTTCTGTTAAACTTCTGACGAACCAATAAAAAAACTGAAGGACAGCACGTTGACAATGAATCACATTATTAATCAAGAATACTGAAATGTTTAATGCTTAAGCATTTTAAGTGAAATTCATCATTTCGTGGACTCATTTATTTTTGTAGAGTCTTAATGTTTGCGTATATCTAATTAAAATAGAAAATCCATTCACAATGCTCAACCCAATTCTTCTTTATTGAAAACCATGCAAGACGTACTTTGTACAATCATTTCACACTAGAAAAACTAAATCAAATCAATAAGGGCCCTATTTTGTAATATTTAACTGATTTTGTTTCTTCATAATATGCCTTTCAATGCACATTACACATGTAATTGTGTGTGTGTGTGTTTGTCATACTAGAGTATATTATGTGTGAAGAGGTCTCCTACCCTTTAAGTAACATGAAGAGTATATTCTGCTGGGTGCAGAGGTACTCCACCGTTGGTGTCCGAGTGCCAATCTGACGCCTCAGGATGTTGTTGAAGATCTGAGCTACATCTTTCTTGCCCTATGGTAACCCAACAAATACATCAATGTTTGGTTAAACAAGTCAAGTTGATGTACACTCCAGTTGATAATACAGACAAAATACACTCCAGAACCAACAATGTATTAGAGATGTGACGTCAAGTGAAGTCTTTTGAACGGCTCTTTTAAGTGAACGATAAGAACTGATTCGGAGATGCGAGCCATTTTTATTAAAAATTGGAATCGTAGCAAAATTTGGACTAATTTTTCTGGTCAATTGTTCAGAGGTGGATTTGGAAAGTAGTTCAGGAGTTAGGGTAGTACAATTTTGCAACCACATTTTTCTTTAGTCCTAAATAGTATTCTACTTTCATTAATGATTGTATCTAAAGTTTTATTAGTATTGATATATTTTTGTGTATTTTTTTTACACGAGGGAAATTTGTATAAAGTGATTTCGTTATCAATGAATATAGGATGAGATATGGCACCACTTTATGGAATGTTTACAATGAAAACATAAGCCAAATTAAATTATTAACGTTTCGGAACGATTCCCACAAATAGAGTACATATTGGCTCGAATTTTTATAATATTTAAAAATATTTATTGTTATATGATCCAAATCTTATCTTATAACTGCTAATAGGGGTGTTACGAAACAACTTATCCATTCCCAGTATGATACCAAATTGGAGCTTTGGGTATTGGCCCACACCAATATTAAGACGATGTCAGCACTGACTAAACAAACATTCTTTTATTTTGCAGTGTAGAATCTTAAAAAATGGTCTTGATCAGGTGAACATACTAACTACTTATTCCGTCTTTAAATTGGAATGGTAACTTATTTCTGGCGACACCTAGTGGTCACAATAATTAATTACGTTATGCAGTTAGTTGAATGTTGCGAACATGTTTGTTACTAGATACTTTCTTACACGCTTTGTTATTGGAGTATTTGTAACTGCAAGTAATATGCAGCTATAATTATATGCTACTTGTTTATATCGACAAATGTTGCGGTTTAGACTGCAATATTGTTCAATTAAGGACAAATATTACATATGTCTAGCTTGTGTGCTAAGCGGTTGTGTAGCTCCTAGCTCTTAGTAGCCTACAGCCTACCATGTTTACCCTTTGTAAATGACTTCACTAAAATATAAGCCAAGACCAAACTTGTCTGTGTACTTGATATTAGATGTTTACTGGCTTTCCAGCTTTGCACAAGTAAATGCACTGCGGGACTGCTTTTATTGGAGATTTTATATGCATTCCGATATCATCCGATACTATATTATATTAGTATCATGTTTAGTTTTTTTTAATATCGGACCTACATCAATATTGCATTGGGGCACCCCTAACTGCACCAGTGATTGTTTCCTAATTTTAAAATTGGTTTGTCAAGATCTGGCTACTTTGAAAGAGCCATAAATCCAAATTCTACAATGTATTGAGTTGATAATGTAATAAGCTAAATCATCAATTCAGAAAATACCAACATACACAGCCAAATTTTGCAATATGTGAAGTGTGATACACATGTCTCAACCATAAGGGGAAGGGTGTGGGAAGGTGGAAGAGGAAGCGACAGATCACAATATTGCGACTAATCATGACATAAATGCATGAGTCAGGGGAAGCAACAGCGGGCGGTTTGACACTTGGCTATGTTTACCCATCAACACAGATGGAGTGTCAACGTTTTAGTTGCCATTCGTTGCCTCGGCATGAGTCAAAACACACAAATAAATTTACAACCCTTTTAAAAAATAATGCCTGCATTCTAAGCATGATATCCTGCTAATAATTATTAGTAAACAAAAACCAACACACAAATGATCAAAGGTTCAAAGTGAAACACATTTGGATTACTATCTTAGGGTATCTTCTGCCATCTAGTGGCGGTTCTTGACAAAAGCTGAAGACATATACCATTTCACCATTTTTTTGAGACATCATTTGCCATCTTACTGGCAATTCTTCTAACATAGGGCACTATAGGTGGGAATCTTTGGGTCCATTATGATTCAGGAGCTATGATTCCATTATACAACCATAATTATTACATTGTATCATTGTGTAAATTATTCTGCATTATTATTATTATTATTCAGTAACGTTTTTCGTCCGCCTATAACTCTAAAACTGTTCATCCGATTGATCCCGTTCAAGCATTAAAATGTTTGTTCTTTCAACAAACATTCCCCCAAATTACCGGTTTAGAGTAATTTATCATTTCACAGTAGTTTCACTCTTATATTCTTTTGCCTTCTTCTCCTTCATCTTTCAATTGATTTCAACCATTCCACCACAAACAAACCAAAAAAGTTGACAATTTTTAAGATATACATAATTTTCCAAAATATTGGTCAATACAATTAATTGGTACTCAGACCACCATTCTCACTTTTCCGACCTGAAAATTACTTTGAGATGCAAGTAAATGTTCAACACTATCGGAAAATATATTTGTTGTGGTAAAAAACATTTATTTTGTCTGAAATTGAACAAAATGGGATTAATCGCGATAAATATTTTAATCGTTTGACAGCCCTAATATATACACACATTATATATATATATACAGTATATATGTATATATATATATATATATATATATATATATATATATATATATATATATATATATATATATATATATATATATATATATATGTATATATATATACACATATACAAAACCCAAAACCAGTGAAGTTGGCACGTTGTGTAAATCGTAAATAAAAACAGAATACAATGATTTGCAAATCCTTTTCAACCTATATTCAATTGAATGGACAGCAAAGACAAGATACTTAATGTTCGAACTGGAAAACTTTTGTTATTTTTTGCAAATATTAGCTCATTTGGAATTTGAGGCCCGCAACATGTTTCAAAAAAGCTGGCACAAGTGGCAAAAAAGATTGAGAAAGTAGAGGAATGCTCATCAAACTCTTATTTGGAACATCTCACAGGTGAACAGGCTAATTGTGTGTGTGTATGTGGGCTTTGTACCGAAGATGTCGTTGTGGCTTGTGCAGCCCTTTGAGACACTTGTGATTTAGGGCTATATAAATAAACATTGATTGATTGATTGAATTGGTAACAGGTGGGTGCCATTATTGGGTATAAAAGAAGCTTCTATGAAATGCTCAGTCATTCACAAACAAGGATGGGGTGTGGGGCCCCACTTTGTGAACAAACTTTGTGAAGGCGCCATTAATGCTGAAAGGTACATACAGGTTTTGGAGCAACATATGTTGCCATCCAAACAACGTTATAATGGACACTCCTGCTTATTTCAGCAAGACAATGCCAAGCCACGTGTTACAACAGCGTGGCTTTATAGTAAAAGAGTGCGGGTAAAAATTTTGTTTCTCAGTTCGAACATTAAATATCTTGTCTTTGCAGTTGAAAAGGATTTGCAAATCATTGTATTCTGTTTTTATTTACGAATTACACAACGTGCCAACTTCACTGGTTTTGGGTTTTAAATAAGCGATATATATATATACATACACACACACAGTATATTCAGAAGACTCGTAGATACGTGACAAATGACGTAGCCTGATAAGTGAACAAATAAATAAAAGGCCCCACTTGGCGAGCAGGCTTCCTTGATTGAATTTTGTGCGCTCTAAAACCACAGAATGTTGAGTTTGGCCTCAATCGCCAAGTCGCCATAAACATGCGGCTCAAAGACGTATGTCGTCTATCTGCTTCATCATATCTATGGCTGACCGACATGTTGGCTTACTGCGTGGATGTTATTGTCTCCCCTGACATATTATTCCAGTCGCTTATTTCCGCTGGTTCCTCTTTGCTGTAATTTTGTTAGCCTTCTGTTGAAGAGTACAAAGCATTTTTTCTTTTCTTGTTTCACTACTTCACACTTGTGCTGGCTTAGCGCTGCGGCCAGCATTGCTTTAGGTATGTGTGTATTCACCGCTGGCTGGTTCTCCGCAGTGGTCACATTTGATCGCACAAAAGTGAATTGCAACCAGGCCGCAATTTTCATAATTCAAATGCGTTCGCGTTGTTTTTACTGCCAATATACACCAACATTCATGACATAGAACAAATATCCTGGTTTATTCAGAATATCAACATTTTTGGATTGGACAAGTACTCGTGCCACAGAGCTTTGACAAAATTTGGCAAGTTTAGACTCGGCAAAGCTCCCCTGCAAAAAATCAACGGTGACTAAAATGTTCCTTGTTATAAATTCCACATTTATCTGTGTGTCTGCCAAATATCTTTTAAATTGATCGATTTGCACACTACTATTTTTGGCCGCTTGTTTTGTGACTAACAAGTCGAGTCTGACCACCCACGCCTACGCAAATATTCTGTCACTTCCAACGATAATTTCATGAATTTAATCAATTAAAAAATATTTTTTTTTTTCTACTTCTTTGTTTAGCAAGCTTTCCAATGACACAAACCTTTTTAAAAAAAAGTATGACTTTTTTTTTTTTAACAAAAAGGTCACATCTAAAATCTAAATCCCATTGACTTTGTATTGAAGAAGTTCACCATGAATTATTGCATTTTTACAGGATTTAAAGGGCAATAACTTTTTTTTATATTTATGTAAATCAATGATTTATTTATTTTCCAGACATACCTAATAGCTTGTCATTAAAAGAATGTTAGCTAACAGCTCTCCCTTGCTTAGTTAGAACCAAACAGAGAACTAAGGTTTAAAGAACAATAATGCCACATTTTAGAACATTCTGTATTACATTTAACATACATAAATAAACGACGTTTGGACGTTAGTCTATCGATTCATTACTCGCCTACATTCTAATTGTGATGCATCGGAGAATTGATCATTTATAGTATGTCTTACCTCTAGAGGGCACTGTTCATTGCAGACAATAACCGGTGCCCATCAAAAATCCATATGGAATGCAAATCACTCATACCCGTCTACAACCAGGAACACTATAGAACTTGATGGATGGTTCTACTTTACATTTTGAATACATTGTTTTATATCAAAGACCGATTTGTTCTCAATACATGGGTATTTGCTGCTCTATCTCCTACCTCAAAGTCGATGAGCTGCAAGTCTGCAATCAGTGTGCTAAGCAAGCCACTGTTGTAGAGCTCCTGGGCTAGCTGGGCCACTGCTTCAGTCTGGGGCTCTTTCTCGTTCGTTCCATAAAGGATTTCCTTCATGGCCACCAGGCTCTTTGATACTTCTTCTGTGGCCTGAATAGGAAGTTACACAAAAATACTTCTGTGGTGCTGGAAAGCTAGAATATTACAAAATGGGTGAGATTCTCCCTACCTTCTCAGCCTTTTTATCAGAGATGTCATGCTTTTCAAGCACCGTCATGTTGTCCTTGAGGTTCTTGACAATGTCTGTGGGCGACTTGTGGGACTTGCCAAAAGGGAACGGCATGGCGGTGGGTTACCACGGTCCTTAAGCAGTGCGCTGTCCACCTGTGTTGGAAAATAGACGGATCAGAAGACTGTCAAAATGGAGGCACTTGTGTTTGTTGTGTCTTTAGCAGTAACTGCTCTACTCAGACAGCATGAACAGAGCACTCCGCCCAATGGCAACAAGTCTGAACAAGTTAACGAACATTACAAAACAGAGAGGTGAATTGAATAAAAGCATGATAGGCAGATAGTGCCAGTGGCTCTCTCACAGAGATTCCAAACATACGTGACATGTTTGTAGCGAGGCTGACAGAAATGATAACAGTAGATAAACACCATCATATAGCGCTGCAGAGTGGAGATGCACCATGGAACATCTGCACATTTGTACATACAGTATAGTTGCATTTTGATGAATATGTCTTTAATGTTTTGACTTATTATATACATTTGCTTTGGCAGGCAAATATAAAAACAGCGCTGATAATGTGATTTTAAAACTGCAGCATTGGGTATCAAAAGAGGACAAAGGTAACTTGAAC
The DNA here is from genome assembly GCF_033978685.3 of Nerophis lumbriciformis. NCBI lineage: Eukaryota > Metazoa > Chordata > Actinopteri > Syngnathiformes > Syngnathidae > Nerophis > Nerophis lumbriciformis. The sequence goes on from NC_084577.2 coordinate 1,519,210, forward strand.
AAAAATGGTTAAAAACATAATTACTATTTCGAACCTCTGACGTCAAATAAAATCTGTTTTAAAACAGATCAAAAATTTTTTCCATGGGAAATAATCAAAATTAAAACATGTTGAAGGTGTAGTCTGGTAGAATCAAAAAACATTTATTAACCGTACTGGCAATTTTTAAGTTAACATTTTGTGATAACAAATATTGATAAATAGGGATGTAACAATGTGAAAATTTCAGATATTGAGATCAAAATTATCCCACTGTTGAATGTGGTTAAAAAGTAGGGATGTGCCGATCACTATCGGACGATTTTCATGAAAAAGTATGTGAATGCCATTCAATGCCGATCACAAACCTCCATACACAGTGTGGAGACACTCCCATAAGCTAATAATAATCACCTCCATTACAGCAAACACATTTAATTTCTTCGTATCTCAACTATCACCATCACGTAGCAATATCACTGGAGGACGAGGCTAAACATGTTACACACCGAGAGCAAGCCAGGAGCAGGCATTCTAATAGCTAAGCTAAGCAAGTGTATAGTAAACTTTAAGACGTGTAGATGGAACCGCGGTACAGCAAAAACTAAGTAGATATAAACAGGAAATTTAAAAATAGAATAAAAGTCTGGAGAGCATATAATATACCAACTGTTGGTGTGTCAGATTTGTCACAACCAGTACAGGACACATAAGAGGAGGGCGCATCGATCCAAATTGGCGGCTTCAACACCAAGGGTAGTATCAATATATCGATACTAGAGTGATTATGTTGATATTTTCTCTTTTTTTTTGTTACGGTTTACAAATTCAGATAATCATTTCCTGGACACAGGAGGATGTTGAGGACAAAAAAGGACTTAGATTAATGATAGTAGTTTTTGATTTTGTTTAGTTATTGTGTACTATTGACTTTGTTTTACTCAAACAGTTGTATGTTATTCAAATGAATAAGGAACTAGTTAAACTATTGTCAATACTACTCACCAAAAATACATTGAACAATTTACAATTAATACATGTGATCGACATCGGCCGACCTCACTCATTTATGATCAATATTGGAATTGGCAGCATAAAACCCTGATTGGAACATCCTTATCAAAAAGTACTTACAGCGCATTCGAAGTATTCAGAGCGCTTCCGTTTCCACGTTATGTTACAACCTTATTCTAAAATGTAATAATTGTTTTGTTCTCAAATTTCTACGCACAATACCCCATAATGACAATGTGAAACTTTAAAAAAAAAAATGTTTTAGACATTTTGGAAAATTTATTAAAAATAAAAAAGTAGGAAATAACATGTACATTAGTATTCACAGCCTTTGCTCAATACTGTGTTGATGCACCTTTGGCAGCAATTACATCAAGTCTTTTTGAATACGATGCCACTAGCCTGGCACACCTATCTTTGGGCAGTTTCGCCCATTCCTCTTTGCAGCACCTCTCAAGCTCCAGGCTGGATGGGAGGCATTGGTGCACATCCATTTTCAGATCTTTCCAGAGATGTTCAATCAGATTCAAGTCTGGGCTCTGACTGGGACACTCAAGGATATTTACAGAGTTGTCCTGAAGCCATTCCTTTGATATCTTGGCTGTGTGCTCAGAGCCGTTCTGATTTCAAGAGCGCTCTGGAGCAGATTTTCATCCAGGATGTCTCTGTACATTGCTGCATTCATATTTTCCTCTATCCTGACTAGTTTACCAGTTCCTGATGATGCTGCCACCACCATGCTTTACTGTAGGGATGGGGATGAGCGGTGCCTGGTTTCCTCCAAACATGACGTTTGGCATTCACGGCATAGAGTTCAATGTTTGTCTAATCAGACGAAATAATTTTATTTCTCATGGTCTGAGTGTCTTTCAGGTGCATTTTGGCAAACTTTTTAGAGATGGTTGTTCTTCTGTAATGTTCTTCTCTCTCCACAAAGGAATGATAAAGCTCAGTCAGAGTGACCATTAGGTTCTTGATCACCTTCATGAATAGGGCCATTTTCCCCAATCACTCAGTTTAGACGGCCGGCAAGCTCAAGGAAGAGTTCCGGTGGTTTCAAACGTGTTCCATTTACCGATGATTAAGGCCACTGTGCTCATTGGAACCTTTAAGACAGCAGATATTTTTCTGTTCCCTTCCTCGGATTTGTGCCTCAAGACAATCCTGTCTCGAGGGTCTACAGACAATTCCTTCGACTTCAATCTTGGTTTGTGCTCTGCCATGTACTGTGAAATGTGGGACCTTATATATAAACAGGTATGTCCATCCATCCATTTTTTTACCGCTTGCCCCTTTCGGAGCCTATCTCAGCTGCATTCGGGCGGAAGGCGTCCAACACCCTGGACAAGTCGCCACCTCATCGCAGGGCCAACACAGATGGACAGACAACATTCACACTCACATTCACACACTAGGGCTAATTTAGTGTTGCCAATCAACCTATCCCCAGGTGCATGTTTTTGGAGGTGGGTGCCTGTCCAAATCATGTCTATTAACCACATGTGGACTCCAATTAAGCAGTAGGAAAATCTCAAGGATGATTAGTTTAAACAGGATGCCCCTGAGCTCACTTTTAAGCTTCATGGCAAATACTTTGTGTATTTCTGTATGTACATTTGATTTCTTAGTTGTTATATTAATTCATTTTATTTTTCAAAAGTTTCTAAAACATTTCTTTTTCACATTATAATAATGTGGTATTATTGAGTGTAGAATGTGGAGGACAAAAATGTATTCATTCCATTTTGGAATAAGGTGGTAACTAGGGCGGTCAAGAGATTATTTTTTAAATCAGATTAATCACACTCTTGAACTGTGGTTAATCATGATTAATCACAGGTTGTTATTAGCTTGCATAAATACATTTGCTTAAGAAAATACCCCCATAGTTGGATACAAATGCAATTTAGTAGTCAGAATGTCATACAGGAATGTTTTTTAAATGTTTTCCTGAACTGCAAATCATTGATTTGCTCCACATTTGGTGACAGTAAGTATAGTAAGATTTAAGTGCACATTTTGAAAGTCTCTGTAATAATATAGCAAACTAGGTACAGATGTACAGTATATTAATAGATAATGTAATAAAGACATCCATAAACAACTTTACATAGTGCACCATTTAAAGTCTAACCAGTTGTTTAAACAAGTGTAAGGCATTTTTCATTTTGTTGGCGATGTTGGACCGGATGGGACGTGTCACGCTATTATTGTGGAGCCGGAAGTGTGTGTGTGAGTGAGTGAGTGAGTGAGTGAGTGAGTGAGTGAGTGAGTGAGAGAGAGAGAGACAGAGACAGAGAGAGAGAGAGAGAGAGAGAGAGAGAGAGAGAGAGAGAGAGAGAGAGAGAGAGAGAGAGAGAGAGAGAGAAGGTGCCTTGACGAGAAGCCAGTGTGTTGACGAGAGACGTGACGGTTGTCAATTAAGAACGTGCCTTTTGATTGCCTTGTTATGGTCTGTCTTTTCTGCTACGATTCATCCAATTACAAAACCTCGGTTACACAAAAAAGCTTAATTACTTTTTCAGATGACAGCACTGATCTCTTTTTTGTACAAACTAATTAGTTTGTCGAGTGACAGGAACTACATCTTGCAGCACTTGGTCTTCATAGACGTTAATGTCCTACGTGCGGTGGCTGTCCATCTCGAAAAGGTGTTGTTTAATTTATCTGTGGTAAAGGCATATAAACTCAGCCAGCATAGTTTGTTGTCCTCTGTTAGCGACACCATCTTCACGTTCATGTTTCGATTTAAGTTTCTATTTTAAACTTGATGTACACCGATGATAAAGTTTATCGGTGCTAACTAATTACCTCAGTTTTTATCTAAAGTTCCATCTGAGGGCCCGTTTACACTAAGCCGGATAAGGTTATCCAGGGTAAATCACACCTAACCTTATCCGTGTCCACACACAACAATACCACCGTTTAAGACCCCCGCTGCCCTCCGTCCGTCGGCGCAACACGACCTAGTACGCATGCGCGGGAAATGCACACGTCATAGTCATCTCCAGTGTTGCTTTGTGTGCAAGTTCTTAAATGTAAGTTATCTGAACAATATCCAGTGTTGTGGTATTTCAATTGACTGGAATCCAGTGTGCTGTGGGGCCCTATTGTAGTGAATCACACATGAGCCATCATAAATTAATGAAATCTTTATTAGACACGTAAACAATGTGATAAAGAACATTTTACATCAATCAACCTCGGGATCTAGATATCTGGTCAGGACACTCCTCACTCTTTTGCCTTCACCTTCATTGTCCATTCGTTTTTGGTGACTTTATATACTCTGGACCTAGACGACGAGTCCACGACATACATGGCGGACGATAACTGATACAGTCTGCTTTGCCAGTCCAAATGCATTCGCCGTTTTCCTCGACGGCCAGGTAATACAAAGCACATTCCACCTTTTTTATCACATCCACGGGAGCTTGCATTCTTGTTGTCTCTCCTTCGACATATGGACAAAAGTTTTTCGCTAAGTAGAATCACAGCTGACCCGGCTGTACATTGGAAAGTTATCTTGCCGTCTGAGAAGTGTTGTATCCGAAATAGCTGCAATCGCTTTCTCTTAAGGTATTCATGTGTGATTTCCACAAGTGTCTGTACATGTAGAGGAAGGAGAAACACGGGCATGTCTGGATGACTCGCCTTCATATTTCCAGAGGTTAGCTCCGAGGTACAAAACCGCTTTATTATGAAGCTGGCTGTGGCGCGTTCTTTCTGACATCACTTCCTGTGTGGGCGCGGTCTTTCTTGCGTCACTTCCTCTCCGAACTCAGTTTGTAAACGATCAATGAGTCCATACAAAGCTAAGTGCCGGAGATTCAAGAAATACACGGCGCACTTAGAGGTGTAATAATTTCTCCGAAGAGGGGGACCTTAAACACTGCTTTAGTGTTGGCTGAAACGGGGCTTAGGCTAAATAATTATTCATTTAAGGGGTTAAACGACTTAGTGTATACATGGCCTTGAGTTTGTTTTAAAGGGCACAGAGCACATCGCTCTATAATGATCATCACACTGGCGTGTGACCTGATCACTGCATGCAATGCGTGCTGCGCTGCCTTCCACCGGTCAAAACAAACAATGTAATTAATCTCAGTGTTTCCCACAGGGCAGGCATCTATTTGTGGTGGTGTGGTTGGGGGGCGGGGGGTGGCGGCGCCAGCGGCGATGACCAAGAAGAACGCGGAGTTGGAATATAATTACAACACTTTATGTACATATTTATATACAGATTTGAACAATTAGTTATTCACTGAAATATTCTTATTAATTGTGGTTCTTACAAAAAATATATCTTATAAAATATAAAAGCTAAAATGTCTCTTAAAGCTTTGCCCCTTTAATTAGTGCATACTAAATAATTTAACTTTAGCCTACTACTACAACCATATTATTTACCAGCAACATAAAGTGAAACAGAGACAGAGGTGTATGTTTTGTCGTGGTCCTCTCTATAAGGCACATAAGAATATAAATTAGGACCCTTTTCATGAGAAAAGTGCATTTCTGATGTGACCCTGCTTTATTTTTCAGTGTTTGCTGAGTCTCACCTGTTCCCTATGCCCTAATTTTTCTACTTGCCCGACTTCTCAAATCTACTTGCCCCAATATTTTTACTTGTCCTGCCTAGGTTTTTTTCTGGCTGTGTAGTGCTCATGGCTTATATCTTACTAAAATCCTTCCCGTTGACTATTTACAACACTACACAGTATTTATTATTATTATTATCTATAATTACATTTAAATGGCATTGCACACATGTAAAATTAAATGCTATTTCACATTATTTGACCAGTAGCAGTTACACCCATCTGAACAGGTCAGCCACCTGTTTAAAGCCCGATCACAATTGAAATCTTGAAATGAAGGGCCTTTAATGGCCAAAACATTAACCTGGACAACATTTTAACAGCTGGTTGGCTCAGATTTTATTCTTTTCATTGCATTCACATGCTGCAGTGGACAGTGGACATTTTAGCTTGAGTATTAATGTAGTATCTGAAGCACCGTCTCCACGTGTGTTTATTGACAACAGGGTTATAACCTGGACACATTAGCTCGTCGGTATGAAAACAGGTGATTGTTATTACGTCCGTCTGACCCGGACCCCGTCAGTGAAACGCTCGGTGAAATCGCGGATTAATGTTAAATATATGACGAGCCACGAGCGATGCAGCTATAACCTATCTACCATAACCTATATTACCCTCGTATTTTGATCCCGTCCGTCTGTCCGTCTTCTTCTTCTGGCCCACCAGGTGAATGAAGTGCTATTGGCGGAGTTACAATGCATAGTAGGCTACCGCCACCTACTGCACCGGAGTTGTAACTACAAGCAACATTCACAGACAGTCCCATTGCTTTTATGAGCGGTCGAGCGAGTCAAAAGCCGAAAAATCCATTTGTGGCGGACGTAATTCTTTCATGGCGGACCGCCACAAATAAATGAATGTGTGGGAAACACTGAATCTTCATTCTTTTATGATACCGCAATAAAAAAAATATTAATCACATGCGTTAACCTTGACAGCACTAGCTGTAACATAACAAAATGTGGGAAAAGTGAAGCGCTGTGAATACTTCCCAGATGCACTGTATACACAGACGCTAAAATCTTTTAACCTAAAAAAATATATAACCTAGAAAAGCACTCAGAGAGCGCAGACCTCCGCCAGGCATTATATCCCGATAGTGAAGAATCCCTTTAAAAAAGCTTGAATCCAGACAATGATCCAGATCACCTCCAAAATCTTATCACTTGTTCCTTATACCATTTCCTGAAAGTCCATCCTCATCCACCTATAACTTTATGAGCTATGATGACAATTAACAAAAACCCAGAAAATCCATAACCTAAAAAAAGTATTTTAATGGTTAATACTGTTTTTATTAGGATGTAGTGTAGTTCACCATGACAAACAACAATAACAAACCATTTAGTATAGAATCTAATTATACTGTAGATATACAGCATATACAGTATAGTGCTCAGCAGGCCTCTGGTGAGTGTCAGTAAATGATTAATGTCATGTTTACTGTGAAACATGCCTTTTTACAACAAACTCTAACCCTCAAGCCTTTGTATGAGCTATATATATATAAACATTACCTTTATAATATTTTATTTTATTGACCTTCTACAATATTTTTCTTACCTAAATTGAAAACACAACCATGTGACCAAATACATGTGTAACAAACAGCAACCTATTCTGCTAGTGTTGGATAACTCTAGTTACAAAACAAGGTCTCTTATCTACACTGGCCTGCCCAGTTATTTTACACTCACTTGTGGCAAATGTTTTCCGAACAGATAACTTTTGTCTCAGTACGACTGTCATTATTAGCAAGATGTCAACCCAGATTGTGTGTTGTGAGTTAAAATGAGCCTGTTTGGAGACTAAAAACCTCCCCACCTTTGTTTACATTGAAAAGCTCTAGCTTAGTGGTTGAATTTAACAATACTAGAGTTTACTTATCTGTGGGGGACTGCCCCAGATAAATATAATTCCCTTTATTTTGGGTTCGTTATTATGCGTCAATGACCAATTATGCAAGTTAGACAACCAATAAAACACAGGACTTGATGAGTTGGTTGACTTAGAAATGTTGTTGACATCAACGGTGTCGGCTTTAATGGGTTTCACGGTCATACGTTATACAACAAAAGAATTGCACACAATCAAGACATACCATTTTTTCATAACGCTCTTAAGTGTTACAAACACACAAAATCTGAACATGATCAAAATAAAACTGACCTTTGCAGAAAACCTCCCTGCAGCTGACGGATGACTATAAATCAAATGTAGCCCCAATACCCCATGGGAAACAAAGAAGTCTTTGAACCCAAATCCGGAAACAGTCCCTCTCGTTACCTAATATCTTGTCAGAGCTCAAATTTAGATTTCAGATTAATACCACAACCTCAGCTGTGCCAAAGCATTAGGATGCAACTATGGTAAATCATTCATAGAATGCACAAACTGGCCATCCATTGCCAACCGCTGCTTTGCTGAGGTTTGCTTATTTCTTATTGTTTAACTGTTAATAATCTGCACACATCTCAAGTTTGCCAGGTGGCCAAAACCGTCTGCCACCACAGCTAATGCTTTTTAACATGTCCAGCAGGCAGCCTTTCTGCTCCTGACCTGCTTCGGTATCAGTGACGCAAATAGGAAGGCATCACATATGGCCGCTTCTATCAGCTGCTGCTGCTGCAATGACTACTGCTTGTCATGTTGAGGTGATCAAGAATTAGCACTCAAATTAGGGGCTGCACCAAAATAATCTGAAAAAATTTGCAATCTAATTTCGAAATAGACTATTTTTATTTTACATTGAACACTGGCTGCCATTTCAGTCAAGAACTCATTCTTCCAGGGCAGTGGGACAAACTAGCCCTGGCCAGCAAAGGCACGCACGCTGGCTATCATTCATCAACTTGCAGGAATAGTGGTCATATTAATTATCATTTTCTTCTGACTTGTCTTTAAAACGTACTTTGGAGTGAGCAAGCGTGCCATTTTTGGACTTGCATTATACTGTCTTTTTATTACATTTCAATTTAGTTCCCGCCGTCAACTGAAGAACAGCCGAAAAACCACCAAGCACTCATAAACGTACGCCGAGACTCTACACTACATAAGTGAAGCAAGGGAAATAAAGTGAAACGAACCGTTTGGCTCCATTTACTCAGAGGGAAAATCTCCTGGAGCAAGGTCCGATGTAGTTGCTTTGCGCCATGTTCTTTCGAGCCAAATGGCGCTGGTGCACATGCGGCGGCTTCGTTTACTATTACATCACTAATATATATGTACACACACACACACACACACACACACACACACACACACACACACACACACACACACACACACACACACACACACACACACACACGTACACACGTACACACACACAAGGCTCGAATTTAACCACGGCAACTGCCACGAACGCTCTTGTCGCTATGTCCTAAAAAAATGACCAGCATCTACGGCAAGAACATGCCGTGATCCCCCTTAACTTTTTACTTATTAATGGAATAACGGTATGCAACGATATATATATATATATATATATATATATATATATATATATATATATATATATATATATACATACATACATACATACATATATATATATGTATATTTTGCCCTAGCCTTGAATGAACACTTGATGCATATAATCACAGCAGTATGATGATTCTATGTGTCTACATTAAAACATTCTTCTTCATACTGCATTAATATATGCTACTTTAAAACTTTCATGCAGAGAAGGAAATCACAACTAAAAAAATCACTATTTTTTTCATACGGTGTTGATCTGGAAATGTTTGCCTCGGCATTTTGATAGTGTGGGCGTGTGGCACCAAACGGAGATGTTGACGTGCGGAGTAAGCACTCTTTATTCTCTAGCAGGTGACTTTTCAAATGATGTTACATATTAGCAGTAATGCTACTTTTTATAGCAACGCTTTCGCCCCACACTTGACAAATTACGGTTGTCTGTTTGACATATTCCCACTTGAAGCCAAACCACCGCCAGACGATGGACCCCCTGCTGTTTTTTGGGGGAATTGATTATTCCTTCAATTGTTACCAGATTCTCACCTTCTTTCTCTCGTATTACCGCTCACACGGCTACGCTAGCATCTCAGCTAACGTTACCCATGCTGCTACCTCTCTGCTCAAGGAGGGCGTATACGTATGTCGTGACAGTATGTGACGTGTGTAGAAGCTGCGCTTGTCTGTCTGTGAGAAGGAGAGACGGGAAAGAGCGAGGAGAGCATGTAGTGTAATGCCAGCAGCTAAAAGCAACTGCGTGAGAACGCATACTCGAATATCACGATATAGTCATTTTCTATATCGCACAGAGACATATATCAATATATCGCCCAGCCCTAATATACATACATACATACACATACATATAAATATATAAACATACATATATATATATATATATATATATATATATATATATATATATATATATATATATATATATATAGATATATATATATACATACATACATATATATGCATATATATATATATATATGTATATACATACATATATATATATACATACATGCATATATACATACATACATATATATATATATTACATATATATATATATATACATACATACATACATATATATATATATGTATATATATATATACACAGAAGGGCAGCACGGTGGGAGAGGGGTTAGTGCATCTGCCTCACAATACGAAGGTCCTGAGTAGTCCTGGATCTTTCTGTGTGGAGTTTGCATGTTCTCCCCGTGACTGCGTGGGTTCCCTCCAGGTACTCCGGCTTCCACCCACCTCCAAAGACATGCACCTGGTAAATTGGCCCCTAGTGTGTGAATGTGAGTGTGAATGTTGTTTGTCTATTTGTGTTGGCCCTGCGATGAGGTGGCGACTTGTCCAGGGTGTACCCCGCCTTCCGCCCGATTGTAGCTGAGATAGGCTGCAGCGGCCCCCGCAACCCCGAAGGGAATAAGCGGTAGAAATGGATGGATGGATGGATGGATACACACAGAAAGGAGGACAATTAAACGTTTTTAGCACTGAGCGCGAATGAGCTGAGTAATTGCAGACAACGAGGCGTTTGTTTACAACATAGGCGTAACCTAGATGGCTTATTCTGATTGAGAGCTTGGCACATGTTTACACACATCATGATCAGATCGGTTTGTTTAGTGTCCATGTAAACAGTGGCTTAAAAATTCCGAAATCGGATTGGAGAAGGGTTGCCCATGTAAACATAGCTTGAGGCATTCTATTTACAAATGCATTCAAAGACCAAAGACTGCATCAGATGATACTAACTACAATGTATGGTGATGATTACCAAAGTGTTTGACTACACGAGTTAAGCTAACCGGCAATTAAAAAATAACAGCGACCTGCCCATTAGGGTGGTAACGTGACGCTCAGCACCGCCCATCAGTGTTCAACCATGCCTGCTTTGTGATGGTGCAAAGCCTGCCAACTTTGCGCCGAGCTGGCACAATGCATACTTGTTCATTGTGCGGCCAGGAGACACTCAGCATTGCAATGTGAGCACCAAATACACATGTTCATGTCCAACATCTCGCCATTTGTACGCCAATGCGGCCTATTGGAGCTTCTATCACTGCTCACCGAATGTCCCTTGTGTCAAGCGGGCCTCCAGTTATATGCCTGCTGCAAACCCGGCAGGCTTCTTTACTCGCATATCGTGAGAATAAACGTGTCATAATATGCATTAAATGCGGCTTGTTTTTCATCAAAGTGGCAGCAGTTAGCTAGCTTAGCATGCCCAGGCCCCGACAAAGGCTGCATTTGCACCATAAAGCCAATGCAACAGCATGTTAATAAACATGTACTAAAACACGCTTAAAGGCGAACGTTTAAAAACTACCTGCAGGGCTTACAGTTGTTAGGCGAGGACGTCGTAAACACTAAAACATTATTTGTTGAAAAAATCTCATCAAATGCAACACAATACCTCTCGTGAACGGCGTTTCCACTCGTTTCCCCCAATTCGTCACGACGGTAAAAGGCAACGCAGGCCTTCCTCTCGGAACAAAACGGCTTTGTTTCACTGTTCGGTCGACTCCTGTTCGTACTGTGGATATTTGTGTAGCTGCCTGTCTCTCCTTGTGTCCGACTGGTAACATTAGCGGCGCAGGGACTCCGACTGTCACCGTCAATACTGCTGCTTAGCGCCTCCTCTGGCCGTCTGGCTGCCGTCGACATGTGCAAGCTATGAACGAGTTGTTTGTTTTACTGACTCACGGGTACTCGTCTGCGTTAACTCGTTCAAGAACACACCCCCTCTTGCTACATTAAAAAAATGAAACCAGTTAACATGTCACTATTTGTGGAACTACTATTCTGAAGGCATTAAGGCATTAATGTATTAAGTTAACCCCTCTTTAAAGGGAGCCGGATCTTGAGGAGCCATTCTCTACGAAGAGCCGTTCAAAAGACCGGCTCGTTATTGTATTTCTTTTTTTAACTGTTGTTTTTATATCAAATACTCGCGAGTATAAGTTATAAGATAAGATGTGGATCAGAATAATTCAAATGTACACCAATTTACATTATCGGTGAGATTTATTATAAAATATTGCCTATATCAGGGGTGTTAAACGTACGGCCCAGGTTGTATGCTATAGAAGTAGAATTGTCTCACATCTACGGAGCCCCGAAAGGGACATGGAGGGAAAAAAACGTTTTGCGAGATCTCGCAATACTTTTTGAGAGATTTCCCAAAACAAATTATTTTCCCCCTCCATGTCCCTTTAGGGGCTCCGTAGGAATGTCTCATCACACAAAAGCAAAAATGCGATCCACTTATGCAAATTCAATACAAATACAAATACAAAATCAAGCATATTTATATTAAAATCTCAAAAATATATTTACAAATACACGTTTATTCATACAAATTCTAGATTTATTTGTATGTCACATTTTTATATTTATACATTTTATTTGTATATATTCTCAAATCTCAAAAATATATTTAAAAATATCCGTTTATTCATACAAATTATTTATTTATTTGTATATCACATGTGTATTTGTATTTGTATATTTATTATTACATGCATATGTATTAATATCATATTGATATATATAAGTTGATGTGAGACAATTCTACTTCCATAGTATCCGACCCGCGTGATGATTTTTCCAACTATCAAAATGAACTGCATTTTTTTCAAAGAAAGAAACTGCTGTTCTAAATCTGTCCACTGGATGTCACACCGGCAGTTCTTTAAAAAAAAAATAAAAAAATTATTCACTTGATATGGAAATCATAATACAGGTACTGAGAAAAACAGACCCTTTTTTCTGTGTTCTGTTAGAACTAGTAAGAGGTACAAAGTAAAGCGTGGCTGCGGCTCTTCCCCCTCGAACCAAATTAAACCTAAAACCTGCCTGTGGAAGTTGCCCTCCAGGGGGTTCTTCGGACCACCAAGCACTGACATGACAGCCCGGTTCAGGTTCACAATTCGGTTTTATTTTTCAATAAAGTCTGTCTCTTGCTTTCCAGCAATTGTTTTTGTGTCCGTCTCAGGCTCGCTTTCACTCTTACTCCAACTCCAACCCCTCTTTCCTCCCAGCTGCTGCCTTTTAACAGAGCGACAGGTGATTAGATAACCAGGCCCAGGTGGGCCATCTACGCACCTGTCGCCGATTGCGAAGCCGGTCCTGGCACACCCCGCTTCGCTGCAGGCCCGCAGGCCACGCCCCCCTCCACACTGCCGTTTTACGTCTTCTGCTTCGAACACATCGTTATTTAGCACCCTTACTCCCCCATAATGTAACAACCCCAGAGTTCTGTTTAAAACTATTAACACTGTCATCGATGCTCCCAAATCTGCTGGTTTTGATGCTTCTTTTGAATTCTGTGAAAATTGTCTCCATTTTTTCACTGACAAAATTGTGTCAACTAGAGCCAGTCTATCTCAGCCTTCATATGACCCTTCTGTTCCCCTGCATTTCTCTTCTGTTTTCCATCAGTTTGAGCCGGTGTCCTTTTCTTTTTGAAGTGACACAGTTAGTCATATGAAGCCCTCTGGTTCTCCTGCAGATGCCCTCCCACCTCGCCTGTTTAAGGAGGTACTTGCTACTATTGGATCAAGTGTCCTTAACATTATCAATAGTAGCCTCTCTTCTGGAATAGTTCCAGTAGAGTTTAAACATGCAGTGGTACGACCTCTACTTAAAAAACCCAGCCTCGACCCCTCTCTCCTCTCTAACTTCAGACCTATCTCTAATCTTCCATACATTTCCAAAATATTAGAGAAGGTTGTCTACAGTCAGTTGCTGCCCTTCTTAGAGGATAATGGTATCACTGAGCTGTTCCAGTCCGGTTTTAAAGCCCTCCACAGCACAGAGTCAGCGCTTCTAAAAGTTTTGAACGATATCCTCCTGTCCACTGATTCTGGTAAATATGTTGTCCTGGTGCTTTTAGATCTGTCTGCTGCGTTCGACACCGTCGACCACGCCACCTTAATCACTCGTCTTGAGAACTGTGTGGGCATTAAGGGCGCCGCCCTCAACTGGTTCCGGTCGTACCTAACCGACAGGAGTTTTTGTGTAAAAGTAGACAGTTTTATGTCGTCCACAGCTCCTTTACCACATGGGGTCCCCCAGGGCTCAATCCTTGCCCCAATTTTATTTGCGCTTTACCTTCTCCCCCTTGGTTCTATTTTTAGGAAGTACAGTATTGCATTTCATTTTTATGCCGATGATTGCCAGATTTATTTTCCCATGGCACAAAATAACACGGTTCAAAGTCTTATTGACTGCCTGCACGACATCAAAGTCTGGCTTTCAGCTAACTTCCTGAGCCTAAATGAAGACAAAACAGAAGTTATGTTGTTCGGTCCAAGTCGCTCTCCCTCCCCCAACGTTGACCTCGGCACTCTGACCCCGTATCTCAGCGACTCTGTCACAAACCTGGGGGTAAAGTTTGACTCAGATTTTAAATTCGAAAAACAAATCAGCAGCGTCGTTCAAAAAAGCTTTTATCAATTACGCCAAATAGCGAAAGTGAAACCGCTTCTATCAAGACATGATCTTGAGAAATTAATCCACGCTTTTATCTCGACTCGTCTTGATTACTGTAATGCCCTGTATGTTGGCATTAGCCAGGCCTCCCTCGCCCGCCTGCAGCTCGTGCAGAACTCTGCTGCTCGTCTGCTAACACAGACCCGCAGACGTGAGCACATCACCCCTATTTTAGCGTCCCTTCACTGGCTCCCTGTGCGTTACCGAATACATTTTAAACTCCTTTTATTTGTTTTTAAATGTCTAAACAACCTGGCGCCAACCTATCTCTCCGACCTCCTTCAGCCTTACTGCCCCACCCGATCCTTAAGATCAGCCGATCAGCTGCTGTTGACGGTCCCTGACACAAGGCTGAAGCTTAGAGGTGACAGAGCTTTCGCCGTTGCTGCTCCCAAGCTCTGGAACGACCTACCCCTGAGTGTTAGACAAGCCTCCTCTCTTCCTGTTTTTAAATCTCTCTTAAAAACATACTTTTATTCCATGGCTTTTAACACTGAGTGATATCCATCCTGCAATGGCGCCCCATAATACACCTGCTGTGATCCTGTTTTTATGTTTTTATTAATTCTATTTTAATTATTTATTTTTTATCGTGTTCTGTTTGTGTTGTGTTGTGTTTGCTCGGTACTCGTTTTATCTTTTAACCTGCTCATTGTACAGCACTTTGGCTACCCCTGTGGTAAATTTTAAATGTGCTTTATAAATAAAGTTGATTTGATTTGATAATGTCCCTGACAAAAACGACAAAACTTAACCCTTTTGAATAGTTTTTACCTCAGTTTCTTACGGTTTGTTGAGTGAGCACTGGATGGATACGTGGACATGGCAAAGGAGGTATTCGATACCTCGAAGAGTTTACATGTCGTGTTTTTTGTTCAGTCCCAGAAAGACTGTGATTTACAGTTTAATCCTGGCTATACACTGAGACAAAGTCTAAGCTCATGGTGTTATTGAAACGGCACCAATTTCCTCAGAATTTTCAACAAACTTGAAGTGTTTTTTTATTTTTGTACGTTTTCATTATGTGCTTGTTCTATTTTGGGCCAAAATAAAACAAAGAAATCAACATGGAGTTGTCTTTATTTTTAAGTTATCATGCCATGATTTTACCAGTGGGAATAGATTTCCCTCCAAGTGGCCTTTGAGCTAAAATGACCTTGACACCCCCTGGACTATATTTTCATTTTTGTTGTTTTTTCGTTCCACAACACTCCACAAGGTGGGGCCATATCCCCATACTTTGACAGTGACTTCACTATTTAAAATGTTTCCTCACCTAAAAAAAAACTTTGTAGCGCAAAAGCATTTTAACAATACGAACAAAATATACTCATACAATAAGTAATAATAAATGTGCACATGTATTTGTCGTTTGTCTCTGCATGATGCAATCATATGTGCTCTATGTGTGTTCATTGCTCATTTTTGTTTTTTCGTTGCGTTTTACTTCTGTAGCTGTATGTAGAAATGGCACTGCTGAATTGTGGCACCTGGTTGTATCAGCTCTGTGCTTTTTTAAATGTATTTTACCTTATTTTTGTGTGGACCTTTTGAACCTGCACTGCAACCCCATCATTTCCCCATTGTGGGATAAATAAAGTCTGTCCTATCCTATATAAAAAGGATAAATAAAACTAAAATAAAATTAGGACATATAACAATGTGAATATACAATTGTATTACCCCATCTGGTGTGGGTACGCTTAAACTTTACATGTCAGAATATTGAACTAAAAAAATGAATCCAAATTAAATAAATCAAAATAAATACATTTAGATGTCAGACTATTGAACTAGAGAGACCAATTCAAATGAAATAAAAAATAAGTAAGATAAAATAACATAAAAATAGATTTAAGGGGAACTGCAGTTTTGGGGGAAATTTTGCTTATCATTCACAAGAACACATATGTTTTTCTCTTTTTTGTGTATTCTAAATCGCAAAAACCAATGTAGCTAATGAGAGCCATCTATTCCACTCATTAAGCCCTCTAAAAAACACCCCAAAACCACCAACAATACTCCATTCACATGCTGTGACCTGCACATTAACCAAGTATTCGCGACATTGTTATTATAGGGGCTAAAGTCGAGGAACTACTTTTAGTAACACTGCTCATTGATCGCTGAGAGGTACAGTAACTTATGCAGCTATTGACACAGGCACTGGTTTAATATGCATTATATTTACAAACCAGCCTTCCATGTATGGGAGGTAAATACAGTAAAATAAAGTGCATTCAAAATATAACTATCCATAACGCTAAATTAGTGAGAGCCCTGTGCTTGTTTCTTTGCTATGAGATGGTGCCAGGTATGTACTATGCTGTATACCATAGTATATACTATACAAAGCAACCATAAGTGTCCACAGTCCTTCACTTTTTCCACATTTTGTTTTGTTACAGCCTTATAACAAAATGTTTTACATGCATTTTTGTCCTAAAAATTCTACAGACAATACCCCTTAATGACAGCGTGATACTTTTTTTTTGCGCAAATTATTAAAAATAAAAAATTAGGAAATCATGTATGTAAGTATTCACAGCCTTTGCTCAATACTTTGTTAATGCACCTTTGGCAGCAATTACAGCCTCAATGTCACATTCTTGTGACTGTTTTGGACTTGTGTTGTTTTTTTCCCGTTTGTGCGGCATTTTAGTTCCTGTCAAGTACTTTTACTTTGTAGATTCACTTCCCCTGTAAGTCCACTGAGTACTGGCCAGATCATGACTGCGCTTAATCTCATGCCTCATGCACACTTGTTGTTCATGTTACAGAATAAGTTGTGTGTCTTGTGCCCTTTTTAGCTGCACTCGCCTTCTTTTGTTCCCTTTTTGTAGTTGCGGGATCCCCCACTCCCTCGTGAGTGTGTTTTCTTTTGTTATTTTAAAGATTTGTTTTTTTACTCACCTTCTGCCTGTCGTCTTTTGCATTTTGGGGTCACGTCGCTGAAGCTGCATCCATGCGCATGCCACTAAAGTATTTTTAAATACGATGCCACAAGCTAATCATTTTGCAATGCAGTCTGCTGATAATGATGGAATGCGCCACTGCGCAACAGACGCTTTGGTCAAAAGTTGGAAATGTCACAAAAATGCATTTTAAGATATTCATCACTCTACTGCCGTCTGGCGGCTAAAGTGGATAGTGCTCCCCCCAATTCGTCACGTTTCATGTGTCAGATAAACTGGGATGAATGGGGCCATTTGAATCCCTTTCCTACTGTATGCGCCTCACACACTTCTCATTCAACTCCCGCTAGTCCTGCCCCCGTGTCAGGTCAGAGCATACTTGCCAACCCTCCCGGATTTTACGGGAGACTCCCAAAATTCAGCGCCTCTCCCGAAAACCTCCCGGGACACATTTTCTCCCGAAAATCTTCCGAAATTCAGGTGGACCTGAGTGACGTGTCGACAGCCTGTTTTCACGTCCGCTTTTCCACAATATAAACAGCATTCCTGCCCAATCACGTTGTAACTGTAGAATGATCGGGGGAGAGTTCTTGGTTTCTTATGTGGGTTTATTGTTAGGCAATTTCATTAACGTCCTCCCAGCGTGCCAACAACACACAACAACAGCAGTCACGTTTTCGTCTACCGTAAAGCAGTTCGTCTGCCGTAAACAGCAATGTTGTGACACTCTTAAACAGGACGATACTGCCATCTACTGTACATGCATATGTGACAATAACACCTAGGGCTTTTAGAGAGTGCAGTGCACAACTGCGCACACAACAAGGAGACGAAGCAGAATGCATCATCAGAGGGATGTTCAGCATGGTTAGAAAAATAGTGACTAAGTAGTTCAATCTAAGGAATATAAGTTGTCTGTTTGGTTCAGCTGGCCGGGGCCTGTTTTTTCCCCCGGTTTATTTTGGGTAAGCACTCCATTTATGGCGGCATAGCTTGGCTCCAAGTTCAAGAATCCTGGCCTCACTCCACTGACTCTCTGTCTGTCACCGCATTGATTTTAAATGACTTTTAATTGTTTTTAAATCCCTAAATGGCCTGGCCCCACAATACCTGACGGAGCTTCTGCACCATCATACCTCGTCTAGAGCCCTAAGGTCAGCTGACCAACTGCCACTGGGGTCCCCAGATCCAGGCTAAACACCAGAGGGGACAGAGCCTTCTCCGTTGCCTTGCTTAATTGTTTGTATCCATAATTCATTTATTTGTTATTCCCTGACAAGAAATAGCAGTGATATAGGAAACTTCGCCTGCAGTGTCCAGTATTAATTTCACACTCTACAATGCTACAAAATTACTGAATCGATATCAACTCACTGAATCGTTTTAAATTGTATCGTTTAAAAAGTATAATATCGTCCTTGAATCGATAATCCGTAACCACAATTTCTGAATCTCACTTTTGGGCGAGAGGTATTTTTTTCCATTAAAAAAATTAAAATACGGGAGGGAGGATGCCTGGAAAAAAGGGCAAGATACGGGAGTTTTTTTCTCTCTCGGGGAAACGAGAGGGTTGGGAATACATTTTTGGACAAAAGAGGATTTGAGGGTCAAAATAACGAAGGATTTTTTAAAGAGCCAATTTAAGTTTATATTTGTTTCATTATTTTTGCACTGGCTGGGATTGAATATTACATTGCCTGATATCATATAATATAAACAATGTGTCCAATTGTTCACAAATTAGTCTTTTTTGCCTAAAAGATTGTTCCCTGTCTTTTTCCATGTGTGTGAACTTTAGATATTTCAAGTAAAAAGTATGACTATGATTATCGGTAAAACTGGCTGTGTTATTTTCATGGTATCAGATCGATTACCGACATTTTCAGTATCGCCAACCCATGGATGCCGTGCTGGCACTGTAGATGAATGTCCGCTAGAGGGCGCACCAAGCCTAGCGAGGTGTGTTATATAGCTGGGCAGTTGGGACAAAAGTCTTGGGACACACTTTCATTTTCATTTTCCTGTTGGTTCCACTTAGCTGTTTGTTTATTTGGGTATCTTTTGCTATTATATTTTTTTAATGGCCCATGTGAGCCTTACGATCTCACACATGTTCTAATGCAGGGGTGTCAAACTCATTTTAGGAGCCAGACTAATGAAAGTGTGGCATAATAATTAAAAAATGAAGACAACTTCCAAATAGTTTTTTTGTTTTGTTTTACTTACGCTGAAAATAAAACAAGCACAGTCTTAAAATGTACATACTTAAAGTTAAAGTACCCATGATTGTCACACACACACTAGGTGTGGCGAAATTATTCTCTGCATTTGACCCATCACCCTTGTTACAACTAATCCTCTTGGCAAAACACTTCAAGTTATTTGAAAATTCCGAAGAAAAAAAATTGGTGGAGATTCAAAAATCGAGTGTTTCCTCGAACCGCAGCATTGGTGACATCCACAACTGCCACAACACATTGATTTATCATCATTGAAATATCACAATTATAATATAATCAAAGCCATTGTCAAAAAAATGACACCATAATAGCCGAATGAAAGGTAACATAACAACAATCTTTACCAATGTCAACATGGTAGATTTAAGCATATAATAAAATAGAACAAACAACAAATGTAGAAACACCCATTTTTACAATGGGAGTCTAAACGACAGAGGTGATGTATTGTGTAGTTATAATTATATGTTTTTATTTGTAATTGTATTGAATTTGTGGACCCCAGGAAGACTAGTGGGTTGTTGAGGCAACCAGCTAATGGGGATCCTTAATAAAAATCAAAAATCAAATGGTCAAGTTGACTTAAGTCTTTGCACCTTTCCGTTTTGTTATATTATCCTTTGAGTGGATCATTTACAATTAAAAAAGGTATTGTGCATCGCTATGGCATTAGTCTGCTGCCAGCCACAACAGGAGCAGCTGATTGCTTGCACCTGTGCTGATTGGAGTAGCGGCAACCAATCCAGAGGGCACCTAAAGACAGCTGACACGTCATCTTTAAACACTGTCATGTGTGACGTGAGTTATACTTGAATTGCTATTGCGACAGATGTTGCCAGCGCTGTCTGCAGGAGCAAAGGTCCATGGTGCTAAGGACAGAGCACCATCAGACGGGGGCGTGGCAGTGCTGACGGCGAGACACAGCTGGCAGGTGATTAGATTTCACAGGTGGTTACGTGGTAATCTAATCATCTGTTGTCTTTAACAGTAAGCGGCCGGGAACAGGAGGAGAGAGAGGATACGGACGTGACTGAAAGGTCACGTTCTGCGGAAGAAAGACTTTGATAAAGACCTATGTGCATTAAAACTTTGTTCAACTTGGCACACCTGGCTCCTGTGAAGTATATGTCAGTGGTACCGCGAGGAAGCAACTTCCACAGCGGGCAACCGTTGCATTGTGGGGAATGGAGTATTGGTGCGTGCAAAACAGCAACAGGCGGCTGTGGCCTGCGGGCCGGTTCTAATACTAATCAAATATCATCCCAGGGGCCATAGATAATTAATTCGCGGGCCATATCTGGCCCGCAGGCCTTGATTTTGACACATAGGTTCTAATGGAAGAATAGACAACATCTTGCAGAAAGTCCTACAAGAAAATCTCATAATAGTATCACAGTCGACACGCGTTGCTGTCCATGTTCAGTTCCTGGTGCTGTAATTGCGATACTGCACTGTATCATATTTTCTGCTTCTTCCAATTCCCTGTACAATTCATCATTAATGAGATTTATTAATAGATATTACAATGATTTTGTTTGTCAGCTACAACACAAAGATTAGCATGCATTGGCTTACATAAATATTTAATGTAAACAAAGTGAGGCCTGTGGCTGTTTTTTAATTTACATTCGGCCTATTCAAATAATACCATTAAGTAGAATTTTATTTTTGAAAATCAAACCAACCAAAATGGGGGAAAAAGCAATATTGCTATGAAAATAGAGTCATAATATTGAAAGGAAAATGCTGTAATCTTCAGAGGATAAAGTAATAACATGATGGGAAAAATGATAAATGGGTTGTACTTGTATAGCGCTTTTCTACCTTCAAGGTACTCAAAGCGCTTTGACACTACTTCCACATTTACCCATTCACACACACATTCACACACTGATGGAGGGAGCTGCCATGCAAGGCGCTAACCAGCACCCATCAGGAGCAAGGGTGAAGTGTCTTGCTCAGGACACAACGGACATGACGAGGTTGGTACTAGGTGGGGATTGAACCAGGGACCCTCGGGTCGCGCACGGCCACTCTTCCACTGCGCAAACATGTCATCTTAGATTATTTTTTTAAAGTCATAACATTATAAGAAGCGAACAAAAATAAAAAACATTTTCTTGAATAAAAAAGAAAGTAAAACAATATAAAAACAATTGCCTAAAAAATTGTAATTAATGAAAATGTTAGTGGACAAGCAGCACACACAATCATGTGTGCTTCACGGACTGTATCCCTTGCAGACTGTATTGTTCTATATTGTAGGAACCCGAATATTAATAACAGAAAGAAACAACCCTTTTGTGTGAATGAGTGTGAATGAGTGGGGAGGGAGGAGGTTTTTTTTGGGTTGGTGCACTAATTGTAAGTGTATCTTGTGTTTTTTTATGTTAAACATTCAAAAAAAAAAAAGGAAAAAAAAAGAAGCGAACAAAAAGAAAAAAAAAAGAAAAAAAAAAGTGTACTGTAAGAGATTAAAGTGCAATGCATAGAGGGCCAAATGGCAGTTATGGCTTCAGCGGGTCGCTCGTAACAGTGAATTATAGATGAATTTCAAAGTACAATTAATTGCATTTGAAGTTGCATGAGATTATAATACAATTGCATGTGATTATTCAAAATTTTTTTTTTACATACAAATTGATGAACAACTATGAAATCATAAATCAAGGTGACAAGCAGATATTTTTGTTTTTTGCACTGTAATACAATATATAATATATTATTTGTTGGACGATCAGATAGTATTAAAGTAAAAAAAAAAAAAAGCACTTTCATGCAGTACATACATTTTTTCTGTCAAAATGGAAAGAAGGGATACATTTAATAAAAAAAATACTTTATTAATGCACATTATTTCCAGGCTTTTGAGGGCCACATAAAATCATGTTGCGGGCCACATCTGCCCCCAGGCCTTGAGTTTGACACCTGTGTCATAATAAAACATGAATTGTAAGGTGAAAAAGTTTATCATAAAAATACGCTATCCATCCATCCATCCATTTTCTACCGCTTGTCCCTTTTTCGGAGTCGCAGGGGGTGCTGGAGCCTATCCCAGCTGCACTCGGGTGGAAGGCGGGGTACACCCTGGACAAGTCTCCACCTCATCACAGGGCCAACACAGATAGACAGACAACATTCACACTCACATTCACACACTAGGGCCAAATTTAGTGTTGCCAATCAACCTATCCCCAGGTGCATGTCTTTGGAGTTGGGAGGAAGCCGGAGTACCCGGAGAAAACCCACGCAGTCACGGGGAGAACATGCAAACTCCACACAGAAAGATCCCGAGCCCAGGATCGAACCCAGAACCTTCGCTATGTCAACTTAAAAACAGTGTTTCTTAAACATAGGGCCTTGGGCCCATTGTTGGGCCGCGAGCGCCCCCTAGAGGGCCGGCAAACTATATCTGTTTCTCAGCTGTGGTCGTATGGGCAGCAGGGGTACACTTTTCCACCAGTTGTGGCAACAATGACAAACAAAAGAAGTCTGGAGCTAAAATCCTAGAGAAGCTTCTTAAGTACAAAAAGTATGACTAAAGTGGTGAAGCTGTATTTTATTTGCACTTCAGTTTATTAAGGATATATATATATATATATATATATATATATATATATATATATATTAGAGATGTCCGATAATATCGGCCTGCCGATATTATCGGCCGATAAATGCGTTAAAATGTAATATCGGAAATTATCGGTATCGGTTTTTTTAATATCAGTATCGTTTTTTTTTTGTTTTTTTTATTAAATCAACATAAAAAACACAAGATACACTTACAATTAGTGCACCAACCCAAAAAACCTCCCTCCCCCATTTACACTCATTCACACTCATTCACACAAAAGGGTTGTTTCTTTCTGTTATTAATATTCTGGTTCCTACGTAGGAATGTACATTATATACCAATATATATGAATACAGTCTTCAAGGGATACAGTCCGTAAGCACACATGATTGTGCGTGCTGCTGGTCCACTAATAGTACTAACCTTTAACAGTTCATTTTACTCATTTTCATTAATTACTAGTTTCAATGTAACTGTTTTTATATTGTTTTACTTTCTTTTTTATTCAAGAAAATGTTTTTAATTTATTTATCTTATTTTATTTTATGAACTTTTTTAAAAGTACCTTATCTTCACCATACCTGGTTGTCCAAATTAGGCATAATAATGTGTTAATTCCACGACTGTATATATCGGTTGATATCGGTATCGGATGATATCCATCCATCCATCCATTTTCTACCGCTTATTCCCTTTGGGGTCGCGCATATATCGGTATCGGTAATTAAAGAGTTGGACAATATCGGAATATCAGATATCGGCAAAAAGCCATTATCGGACATCCCTCATATATATATATATATACATACAGGTAAAAGCCAGTAAATTAGAATATTTTGAAAAACTTGATTTATTTCAGTAATTGCATTCAAAAGGTGTAACTTGTACATTATATTTATTCATTGCACACAGACTGATGCATTCAAATGTTTATTTCATTTAATTTTGATGATTTGAAGTGGCAACAAATGAAAATCCAAAATTCCGTGTGTCACAAAATTAGAATATTACTTAAGGCTAATACAAAAAAGGGATTTTTAGAAATGTTGGCCAACTGAAAAGTATGAAAATGAAAAATATGAGCATGTACAATACTCAATACTTGGTTGGAGCTCCTTTTGCCTCAATTACTGCGTTAATGCGGCGTGGCATGGAGTCGATGAGTTTCTGGCACTGCTCAGGTGTTATGAGAGCCCAGGTTGCTCTGATAGTGGCCTTCAACTCTTCTGTGTTTTTGGGTCTGGCATTCTGCATCTTCCTTTTCACAATACCCCACAGATTTTCTATGGGGCTAAGGTCAGGGGAGTTGGCGGGCCAATTTAGAACAGAAATACCATGGTCCGTAAACCAGGCACGGGTAGATTTTGCGCTGTGTGCAGGCGCCAAGTCCTGTTGGAACTTGAAATCTCCATCTCCATAGAGCAGGTCAGCAGCAGGAAGCATGAAGTGCTCTAAAACTTGCTGGTAGACGGCTGCGTTGACCCTGGATCTCAGGAAACAGAGTGGACCGACACCAGCAGATGACATGGCACCCCAAACCATCACTGATGGTGGAAACTTTACACTAGACTTCAGGCAACGTGGATCCTGTGCTTCTCCTGTCTTCCTCCAGACTCTGGGACCTCGATTTCCAAAGGAAATGCAAAATTTGCTTTCGTCAGAAAACATGACTTTGGACCACTCAGCAGCAGTCCAGCTGGTGTCGGTCCACTCTGTTTCCTGAGATCCAGGGTCAACGCAGCCGTCTACCAGCAAGTTTTAGAGCACTTCATGCTTCCGCTGCTGACCTGCTCTATGGAGATGGAGATTTCAAGTTCCAACAGGACTTGGCGCCTGCACACAGCGCAAAATCTACCCGTGCCTGGTTTACGGACCATGGTATTTCTGTTCTAAATTGGCCCGCCAACTCCCCTGACCTTAGCCCCATAGAAAATCTGTGGGGTATTGTGAAAAGGAAGATGCAGAATGCCAGACCCAAAAACGCAGAAGAGTTGAAGGCCACTATCAGAGCAACCTGGGCTCTCATAACACCTGAGCAGTGCCAGAAACTCATCGACTCCATGCCACGCCGCATTAACGCAGTAATTGAGGCAAAAGGAGCTCCAACCAAGTATTGAGTATTGTACATGCTCATATTTTTCATTTTCATACTTTTCAGTTGGCCAACATTTCTAAAAATCCCTTTTTTGTATTAGCCTTAAGTAATATTCTAATTTTGTGACACACGGAATTTTGGATTTTCATTTGTTGCCACTTCAAATCATCAAAATTAAATGAAATAAACATTTGAATGCATCAGTCTGTGTGCAATGAATAAATATAATGTACAAGTTACACCTTTTGAATGCAATTACTGAAATAAATCAAGTTTTTCAAAATATTCTAATTTACTGGCTTTTACCTGTATATATATATATATATATGTGTATATATATATATATATATATATATATATATATATATATATATATATATATATATATATATATATATATATATAATTGTATTCATTTATTAGTAATTAAGGTTTATTTCAGCACAACATAATTGTAGTTTTTTTTTTGTCAGTCAGGTCCCTTCTCATGCAGTATATTGGATTAGTATTTATTTTTGTAAACAGCCTGACATAAGCCTTAATGATAGTCTTTGTGATGAACACATGCTTTCACATCATTTGACAAGGCTGTAAACTGTAAGTAAGTGAGACATGATTATTGAATACTATTGAAATCAAGAATTAGATGATCAAGTCAGTGTTAATATTTGAGTCGGCCCCGTGCCCCTCTGTAGTGGAAAAGTTGGGCCCCAAGGTCAAAATGGTTAAGAACTCCTAAACTATAAGATATATTTCTTTCTTTAAGCGAGTGCAGTCCAAGGTTTATTTTGTAATCACACTTTGGAATTTGAATGAATCACAATTAATCACAGTTGCCACAAAAGCGTTACTAAATTTATGTAAAATTGATAATAATAATAATAATGCATTAGATTTTAAACATCGCTTATGTAGACACTCAAAGCGCTTTACACCGAGCCCCATTATTCACTCTGCACCCACACTCTGATAGTGAATGATACTTTTGATGACATTTCAACTTCGCCAGCATTGTTTGTCCTCCACCGCTTTTGTGTTGATGTTTTAGTAGTGCTCTTGTTAGCGGATGCCTTAAAAAAAACAGTTTTTCTTTTGGATCCTATCTTTAACTTGATGTGCGTTGATAAGAGAATTAATCGCTGCAATACATGCAAATGACCTTGGTTTTATCTAACGTCCGGTAGGGGTTGTATTGTGAAGCGAAATCATCTTTGCCCTGGTGTATGTACTGACCTGATCACTGACCGTGTAACAACCCGCGCCCCCTTTTAGGTAACCAAGAGGTTGCGATCAAAATAAATTGTGCGATTAATCCGCATTTTATACATGATTAATGCCGTATGTTTTTGTGATTAATCACATGCATTATTAACACAGTGAGTCTCAATTATTTTCTGTTACGTCCCTCCAGAAAGAAGAAAACATTCCGCCCCCCCGCACTCTCCGCCTCGACTATAAATAGTATAATTTGTCTATAAAATTGTTATAAGTACACCTCAGCATAACATTTTAACCTTATTAAAATGAAAGAAAACTAATCAATAGAGATGTCCAAAAATATCGGGCTGCCGATATTATCGGCCGATAAATGCTTTAAAATGTAATATCAGAAATGATCGGGATCGGTTTCAAAAAGTAAAATGTATGACTTTTTAAAACGCAGCTGTACAGAGTGGTACACGGACGTAGGGAGAAGTACAGAGCGTCAATAAAACTTAAAGGCACTGCCTTTGCGTGCCAGACAAATCACATAATACCTACGGCTTTTCACACACACAAGTGAATGCAAGGCATGCTTGGTCAACAGCCATACAGGTCACACTGAGGGTGGCCGTATAAACAACTTTAACACTGTTGCAAATATGCGCCACACTGTGAACCCACACCAAACAAGAATGACAAACACATTTCGAGAGAACATCCGCACCGTAACACAACATAAACACAACAGAACAAATACCCGGAACCCCTTGCAGCACTAACTCTTCCGGGACGCTACAATATACACCCCCCGCTACCCTCTACCCCCCGCCCACCCCAACCCCGCCCACCTCAACCTCCTCATGCTCTCTCAGGGAGAGCATGTCCCAAATTCCAAGCTGCTGTTTTGAGGCATGCTAAAAAAAAAATGCACTTTGTGACTTCAATAATAAATATGGCAGTGCCATGTTGGCATTTTTTTCCATAACCTGAGTTGATTTTATTTTGGAAAACCTTGTTACATTGTTTAATGCATCCAGCGGGGCATCACAACAAAATTAGGCATAATAATGTGTTAATTCCACGACTGTATATATCGGTATCGGTTGATATCGGAATCGGTAATTAAGAGTTGGACAATATCGGAATATCGGAATTTGGCAAAAAAGCCATTATCGGACATCTCTAATAATAAATAAATAAATAAATAAAGATCAATTCACAATAAAGATTAGCTGTTGTGTTTAGTCTGGATCAGAAAATATTTAAAGTGCATTAATTTGCCTGAAAAATAATCCTTGTTTGAAGAATACCATTTTTTTGACTGACTTGAACCCTTTGACACTGAAAAGTAAAATTAAATAAACTCAGTAAATAATAATAAATTCAAGGAGCACCATTTATAAAACACTTCAAAATGAATAAAACAATTGTTGCTGATTTTATTTTAATAAATCAAAATGAGGAATTCCGGATTAATGGCTAAAATGAGCACTTTTTGCAGTGCACAGCTTTTCAAAGCGGGTTTTGAAGCATGACACTGCATGATACTGATAAAGCATGGATCCAGGGGTGACACGCGCCCCACCTGGTATCGCACCTTGAACCTCCAGAGGGGCCTGCCTCACTATTTGACAAGAAATGCATTAAATAACACATTGAATTTGACAGTCCTACTTCATATACAGTGGTTCTTCAACTGAAGGGTTTTTTGAGATAAGAGCTGGCTCTTGGCTGTTATGCTTTAAGTTGCAAGCAAACATTTGATTTACAAGCATCCCTGCCGTTAGTTGGCGTGCAAAATGTCACAGTGAACCTTGAAAAATCCGACCAAAACATTTGGTTTGACTCGCTTATAGCTAGAGATGAACAGAACTCTTTTTTCCAACCATGGGAAGGAAGAAAGTGAGTTAAAGTTAAAGTACCAATGATTGTCACACACACACACGAGGTGTGGCGAAATGATTCTCTGCATTTGACCCATCACCCTTGATCAGTGAAGGTCAGTGCTGAGAAGAAGACGTGGATGATATTCATCAAACTGAAAAAATAAAGAATCGAAAACATGACCAAGTGAGTTAACTTAGCGTATCACTGCTCGTCTGCGTCATACTGAAGCAGAATGAGTTTAACGGCAGTCAAGAATGTTAAAATGATATCTAAGCAGACATTTATCCATGAAAATATGGTAAAGCTGCTGAATGTGCGTTTGACGAAGAAGCAGCTGGTGGGAGATACCATAGAAGTCGACTCTCCAAGGTAAATGTGGTACTTTAGTATTACATTATTTCATAAAACTACTGTAGTTGTTAGTAGTACCGTATTTTTCGGGCTTTAGAGCGCACCAGTATTTAGGCTGCACCCACCATATTTTAGAATTACATTTTTTTTTTACATATATTAGCCGCAGCAGACTATAAGCCGCAAATGCAGTATATACTGGTACGAAAGATTTTTGAAATGTTTATTTACATACCTCAATTGTTTAACGGTGTCTGTAACACAGCAGTAAAACGGCTGCTCAAACAAAACAGAAGTCATCGTCATGGACCCACTAGCTGCGGAAGCTTGCTCTCCAATCAGCTAAACAGATTCAAAAATTCCACTGGGAGGTTTTGGTGAATTTGCGAAACTGAAACAATACAAAAAGAATGCCATTGTAAGTTAATAATACGAACGCAGACACTTGTAAACGTATAAGCACATTTGCTAATGCTAATGACGCTAGCTTGATTATATTACGGTAGTACATACAAAATATGCATGAAAACACTACTACAGACATCAGACATGGGACGGTTTGGTAAGTATAAATAGTTCTAGTTATATTGAAATGAAAATCCTTTCAAGCGGGAAGCGCTATGGACGGTTTTACTTCAGGTTCAAGGCATGAAACAGAAAATACATTTTCCATCAGCAGCACCTGCAGTGAGCGAACTCGTCCACAAGATGGTGGCATTGCACAAACAATAACACACCTTTTCAGCGTCTCTGTCGGTGTAATACAGGGGTGTCAAACTCATTTTAGATCGGGGGCCACATGGAGAAAAATCTACTCCCAGTGGGCCGGACTGGTAAAATCACAGCACGATAACTTAAAACTAAAGACAACTTCAATTTGTTTTCTTTGTTTAAAAATAGAACAAACACATTCTGAAAAACAAATCATAATGTTGTTGTTGGGTTTTTTTTACACTTACATGTTGCGGTTAATAGTATTCTATCTTATTTGTGGTTATTTATACTTTCAGAATAAATTATGTGATAATGTTCATCAGTCAACTCATTGGTGTTAATTTTCAATCCATCAAGATAAAAAAAAATAATATCAAAATAAAATGACAGGATGTTATTTATGTAGTTTGCTCTTTTTCTTCAACTGATGCACTAACATCATGTAGTTTTTTTTTTTTTTTTACATATGTAGCATCATCTACAAAGATACAAAGAATTGCTATTGCGACATCTAGTGGACACATTTAGAACAGCAGTTTCTTTTCTTCAAAAATTCTGGCTCATTTTTATACTTAACAAACTCATCCTGTGGGCCGGTTAAAACCTGTTCGTGGGCCTGATCCGGCCCGCGGGCCATACGTTTGACACCCCTGGTGTAATATGTAAAATATTTGTGTAATATGTGGATGTGAGTGTGAATGTTGTCTGTCTATCTGTGTTGGCCCTGTGATGAGGTGGCGACTTGTCCAGGGTGTACACCGCCTTCCGCCCGATTGTAGCTGAGATAGGCTCCAGCACCCCCCGCGACCCCGAAGGTAGCGGTAGAAAATGGATGGATGGATGGATAAAAGATTATGGTCGTTAGCGAAGAAAAATCCATAAATTAACCGCACCATTTTATAAGCCGCAGGGTTCATACCGTTGGGAAAACATAGCAGCTTACAGACAGTACGGTACATTCTATTGTATTGTTTTTATAGAATATTTCTTATCTAATAGTGTGTTTTTCTTTTTAAAAGATGTGTTACATGTTACAATTGTGCTGTTTTGTCAGAGAGCAAGCATCAATTAAATAGATTTAAATTCATTTTAATGTGAGACCTTGATTTGAGATACAAGTGTTTTGAGTTAAGAGCTCCGTCAAAGAGCTAACAAAGCTCGAAAACTGACGTACTACTAAATATAAGTTCTTGGCATATCCATATGGGTTGGACACTCCTAATTTTAACCTTATTAAAAGTTACCAGATATACTTCTTTGTCCTATAAAAACATTTATCTCATGTTTGTTGTCACTGTAAGGGAGAAAATGACTTTTTAGGTACCAAGAAATAAAATATATCTTAAGAAGTTGGCCAGTTGCCTGTTTACTTGGGAGGAATCTCTTTTAAGAATAAGAATTTCGTCGGTTAGTGGCTTCTAGGAAGCATCCTAGTGCTTAGCACTTGTCACGGCCACAGAAGCTCCTCCTACTCCTGCCTAGTCGGACTGTCCACCCTCTCCGGGGGTCATTACTCTCTTCATGCTGATTAGGTTTGCATGAATACAAGCCATTGTTCTACTTCTGTTCCCACGGCCCAGCATTCGGCTGGCAGTCGCGTGGCTTCAAAACACAGGAGCCAAGGATGGTGGGGCATCTGGTCAAGCTGACATCTGCTCACGACAACGGTTCGCAGCAGATGCTGGAGACTGGAAAACCCCGCGTGGTCAGTAAGTCAACTGGTAAACACTGCAGGTATTTTAGTGTTCCCTCTCTGAAGGGTCACAGCATGAATATAAACTGACAACATTTCACATGCTCTGTTTTTACCATTTCCAGATCATTAAATGCTCAAAGCTCATGCTGGAAATCTCATGTAAAAAAAATATACAACATAAAGTAGCAAGAAACACGTCATAAATGAATAAAGCAAAACATGTTCGAGACCAAAAATTCACTCCGTATTCTCTACTGCTCACTAGTGTTACCATATCTGAGTTATTGTGTAGAAATATGGGGAAATAACTACAAAAGTACACATCATTCATTAACGGTGTTACAAAAAAGATCAGTTAGAATAATACATAATGTTGGATATAGAGAACATTCAAACCCTTTATTTATTCCATCAAAAATACTGAAATTCCACGACATAGTGAATTTGCAAACACTTGAAATTATACACAAAGCAAACTATAATCTACTACTCAAGAATATACAAAAATTATTCTCAACAAAAGAAGAGAATATAATCTTGGAGATAAATGTAATTTAAAACATTTGTATGCACGTACAACACTTAAGACCTTCAGTATATCTGTATGTGGAATTCAATTATGGAATGGATCAAGCAAAGAAATCAAACAATATACTAACACAGTGGTTCTTAACCTTGTTGGAGGTACCGAACACCACCAGTTTCATATGCGCATTCACCGAACCCTTCTTTAGTGGTTTTTTTTTGTCAAATTCAAGACAAAGTTATATGTTTTTGGTAACACTTTAGTATGGGGAACATATTCTAAGTAATAAAGACTTAATTTTGAGTTATTTGGTTAGGGTCAGGGTTAGAGGGTTAGGGTTATAATAAGGCCATGCCGAATAAGGCATTAATAAGTACTTGATAATGACTAGTTAAGAGCCAATATGTTACTAATTTGCATGCTAATAAGAAACTAATTAATGATGAATATGTTCCCCATACTAAAGTGTTACCATGTTTTTTTTACTGGTGCATAAAATGAAGCGTGCATGAACATCACCTTGTTCAAACAACAAAACCAACACAGTGCATAAACTCACAACAAATTACACACCTGCAAATCAGTCAGCTGTTGCCGTATCCGTAATACGCCGATAGGGAGAAGTTTGTATTTACACGATGAGTCGGGTGTGTTTTGACCTCCGCCGAACCCCTGAGGCCGACTCACCAAACCCCTAGGGTTCGATAGAACCCAGGTTAAGAACCACTGTACTAATATGATCCACTTCAAGAAACTCTTCAAACTTCAAGTGTTTACAAAGTACAAAGAAGAAGAACCATGATAAACATTCTGAATTTATCTCATCAATCCATTCATTTTCAAGATAATCCTTACTCATCTCACCATATGAAATGTAACTTACTTATCTAATTATTATTTATTTATTTTTATTGTCATTACTTATGGAGTATATTGTGAATAAATTGAGAAGAGGAAGTGAACAAAAGTTTTAGCAACTGCTAAGTAAAGGAAAAGGGGTAGGATTAAATAAGCTCTGCTTCTTCCTACCCCTTTTCGAACATGTTGAATAGAGAAACTGGAAATTGTGATTCATCATTTTGTATGCATGCATGTTCCAAATAAACTCAAATTCAAACTCAAGTGCCAGAGTGAATGTTGTGTTTGTTTTTTGCCCGGCTCAATCTACGCGTCAACATTTTCACACTATTTTTCTTCGTTCGTAGAAGATTTCAAGCTACTACAGAATTTTGACCGTGATTGCAGTACCATTTCTGGCCACATTACTACATCTGGCTCCTTTAATCCTCTTAAGGCCCAAGCTGTTTGTTTACATGCTTTTTTTAATTTCTCCTTGCTATTTGGGCTTATTGGACCCTAATTAGAATAACAACTAAGAATCATCTTTTGATATGATGTACTTAGTCCATAAGTAACAAACGTGCACCGTATTTTTCGGAGTATAAGTCGCACCTGAGTATAAGTCGCACCTGCCGAAAATGCATAACAAAGAAGGAAAAAAACATATATAAGTCGCATTAGAGTATAAGTTGCATTTTTTGGGGGAAATGTATTTGATAAAACCCAATACCAAGAATAGACATTTGAAAGGCAATTTAAAATAAATAAAGAATAGTGAACAACAGGCTGAATAAGTGTACGTTATATGAGGCATAAATAACCAACTGGTATGTTAACGTAACATATTATGGTAAGAGTCATTCAAATAACTATAACATATAGAACATGCTATACGTTTACCAAACAATCTGTCACTCCTAATCGCTAAATCCCATGAAATCTTATACGTCTAGTCTCTTACGTGAATGAGCTAAATAATATTATTTGATATTTTACGGTAATGTGTTAATAATTTCACACATAAATCGCTCCTGAGTATAAGTCACACCCCCGGCCAAACTATGAAAAAAACTGCGACTTATAGTCCGAAAAATATGGTACTTCATGTTTAGTGACATGCTAATTCTTATTTTTACACTTTTCTATCCAAATTCCATTGTATGTTATACTCTTCTGACACCACCAGCTGGCAGTATAAGTGTCCACATAAGCGGCCATAAGACCCCAATTCAGTAGTGTACACAATTTCGGAAATAAGAGCTAAAAGGTGCTGTCCACGCATGTGGCCACTAAGGCCTTTAGTGGATTGGGTTGCTTTGCTAAGATCCGAGAGGTGCAGACCGCCTTATTTAAAAGGGAGCTGCACGTTTTTTGGAATTTTGCCTATCGTTCACAATCCTTAAGAGACAAGAAGACAAAAGGTTTTGGATTTTTTGGCGTTCTAATTTGTAATTATAGGCAACACAGCTAATTGGAGAAATCCATTCTCCGTCTAAATCACTTTGAAAATACAAAACAATACTTCATTTACGTTCTGTAACCTGTATAATAACCGAGCTGTAGCGACATTGTTATTGTAAGAACGAACACTGACATACTGTTTACCTAGCATCGCCTTGTGACGGCATGCTACGGCATTAGCCGTAAGATAGCTTTTGCATCAGCACCTAAATGGCTTTTGAGTTTGTAATGCACAACACACTGCAATAGGACACCAGTCCGTACTGGCTAAAAAACATGAACAATCATATTACAGTATCTGTAAAGTATTAGCCCACAATTCATGTTGTGTTTGTACACAGCGAGCTCAACAGAGTATGTAGTTATAATAACAAGCATGGTGTGCTGCATGGATCATGATCAATATTATAGTGACTCACTCGATAGTCAGCTGTTTGGTCCAGCTGGCCAGGGATATTTTTTCCAGTTGATTTGGGGTAAACACTCCATTTCTGTCAGCATAGCTTCATATTCACAGCGTCAAGTCACACCGACCTCACTCTCTCAGCTTCGGTCTGCTCCAACGTTTCTCTCCGTGCTCGCTACTTTAAGCAGCAGTTCATCCTCCGTATATTCAGCTTCTAAAAGATAACATTGTGAATCCTCATTTGTCCAAAAACAGTTGTCTTTTTTGTCTATTACCAAGTTTGTCATGATTACAAAACAGATACATTTGTTTGCCGGAAGTGTGTTGCTATGGGAACGGAAACAATGCGTTGAGGAAATAAGTTGCCAAATGACCAAATAAGGTAAATATTGTACATATTACATATTGTTATGAACATGTCTGTTAATACATTATATACATACTTGAAGTGTGTATATAAACATTTATGGAGGGGTTTGAAGTTGTTTTAGTGGGCTTTGAAGGCAACATAGTCTACTCCAGTGACGTGCGGTGAGGTTCATGGCTGGTGAGGCACTGACTTCATCACAGTCAGATTTACAAACATATGAACCCTAAAGAGTATCTTATTCACCATTTGATTGGCAGCAGTTAACGGGTTATGTTTAAAAGCTCATACCAGCATTCTTCCCTGCTTGGCACTCAGCATCAAGGGTTGGAATTGGGGGTTAAATCACCAAAAATTATTCCCGGGCACGGCGCCGCTGCTGCCCACTGCTCCCCTCACCTCCCAGGGGGTGATCAAGGGATGGGTCAAATGCAGAGGACAAATTTCAGTACACCGAGTGTGTGTGTGACAATCATTGGTACTTTAACTTAACTTTAACTTTACATATACAAACTGTAGCACACAAAAAAGCACATTTAATAAAAAAAACGTTATTATGGTTT
This sequence comes from Nerophis lumbriciformis, assembly GCF_033978685.3. Lineage (NCBI taxonomy): Eukaryota > Metazoa > Chordata > Actinopteri > Syngnathiformes > Syngnathidae > Nerophis > Nerophis lumbriciformis. The sequence continues at coordinate 1,554,644 of NC_084577.2, forward strand.
TACCTTTACTTATAAATGAAGTCCATTCGCCGCTGTTGTGCTGGATTAACGCAACCCCTGACGGGAGTGTTATATCAACTAAAGCCCTCACTTCAACTTTCCACGTGCAAGATTGAATCTATTTAAAAAAGTGTAACCGAGGGTTTATAAATGTCGCCTATACTGTATGAAACTACAAAATAACAAACACGAAGGCTCCAGTTTACACGAGGACCACTTTATTTACCTTCTTTCAAAAACTTCCGCTCCACTCCAACGTGTCATCACTTCCGCTCTTAGCGCCTTCAAAATAAGAGCTCAAGGCATATACTGTATAACAGCGCAGGAACTTAACATCACAAAGAGGAAAGCCCATAAAAATAGGTTACAAAAGTTATTTAATAAGAAGCCAAAAAGTGCAAAAACAATAATGTTCGTGTTGGAGGAGTTGTGAATTAGGTACACCTGCAGTCTGCAGGTGTACCTAATGTTGTGGCCCTGCAGTCATTCACAACTCCTCCAACACAAACATTATTGTTTTTGCACTTTTTGGCTTCTTATGAAATAACCTTTTTAAATAGATTCAATCTTGCACGTGGAAAGTTTAAGTGTGGGCTTTAGTTGATATAATACTCCCGTCAGGGGTTGCAATCTACAGCGGGGGTGCAGGAGGCGGGATTACTGGAGCCTCAGCCAGTGCGTCTTTTGCAGCAGTTTTATGATCGCTCAGCACAAGAAATACGTTACACACATACAGTTGTTGACAAAATACACTGTACATTATATACCTCAGCTAACTAAACTATGGAAATGTATAATATAATTCATATAGCAATACGGTCTCACTGCACAGCAGGCCAGCAGTTAGCCGAGTCCGCAATCCATGGTGAGGCACAACTGAGTGACGTGCCTCAACTGGCTGCTGTTCACCGCACCGTCTCTTCTCAGTATTTGAACGGCAAATGTGAAAATTCAGCGATTTTGAATAAAAATAATCTAAAACTGCTGAAGTTAAATGGAAAATAACTTTATAGTATAATCACTGGATACATATAACAATTTAATAAAAATGTTTTCTTTTTACAATTTTTTTCTTTCCATGATGGCAGGTGAAGTTATAACACTGAAACACTCACCGGAAGAGGTGCTTTAAGACATGGCTAGCTAGCTAGCGGCTAAAGTCCAGCCCCAGTCGGTAGTATTTTAGCTACTTCTAAATCACTAATCCTCGCCTCCATGGCGACAAATAAAGTAAGTTTCTTACAAGTATCATCCCTGCAAGACGAGGAATAGCTAAACATGCTTCACTACACACCGTAGCTCACCGGCGTCAAAATGTAAACAAACGCCATTGGTGGATCTACACCTGACATCCACTGTAATGATACTAAGTACAGGCACGTATCTAGTCGATACTACTATAACTACGTCAAAAAATTTTGGCATCACAACATCTTCTTTTGTTTTTTTTTAATTTATATTATGTTTATAAACTCAGAAAATATGTCCCTGGACACATGAGGACTTTGAATATGACCAATGTATGATCCTGTAACTACTTGGTATCGGATTGATACCCAAATGTGTGGTATCATCCAAAACTAATAAAAAGTATCAAACAACAGAAGAATAAGTGATTATTACATTTTAACAGAAGTGTAGATAGAACATGTTAAAAGAGAAAGTAAGCAGATATTAACAGTAAGTAAATGAACAAGTAGATTAATAATTCATTTTCTACCACTTGTCCTTTTTAATTTTGACAAAATAATAGAATGGAAAAAGCATACTTGCTAGAGATGCGCGGTTTGCGGACACAACCGCTGAGTCCGCGGATTATCCGCGGTTCGGGCGGTTGGAATAAAAAAAAAATTAGATTTTATCCGCGGGTCAGGTCGGGCGGTTGAAATAAAAAAAAATTAGATTTTAAATAGATTCAGGCGGGTGGCAGTTAAACCAATTGGTAAATATATATACATAGTTAAATGTTGTTACCCACATACGAAAAACGAGCAGGCACCTGCAGCATATGCCACAACAGAAGAAGAAGAAAAAAAAGAGATGGACACTTTTACGGAGCGGAGAAGGGACGCCTCGCCGAGGTCCGGGACCGAGGCCCCTTCCCCCGAGAGGGCCCCACCGGGAGCCGTAGCTGAGGTGATCCGCGAGAAGGGCCCGACGCACGTCCAGGGTCACCACCGCGCCCACCGCACGACACCCCGCCTCGTCCGCCTTCGCCGCGGCCGGCGTCACGCGCAGCAGGTAAGCAGCTTACCTACCCGCCACCCCCGTGGCCGGGGGCTCGTAACAGGGGTCACTCCGCGCGCTCCGCCCGCGCAGCTTACCTGCCCGCCACCCCCGTTGCCGGGGGCGCGTAACAGGGGTCACTCCGCGCGCAGTGCGCTCACGAAAGGGGTGGGGCAAGCAGAACTGGCGCTGCGGGATGAACCGAACGCCGGGTTAAGGCGCCCGATGCCGACGCTCATCAGACCCCAGAAAAGGTGTTGATTGATATAGACAGCAGGACGGTGGCCATGGAAGTCGGAACCCGCTAAGGAGTGTGTAACAACCCACCTGCCGAATCAACTAGCCCTGAAAATGGATGGCGCTGGAGCGTCGGGCCCATACCCGGCCGTCGCCGGCAGCGAGAGCCGCTAGGGCTAGGCCGCGACGAGTAGGATGGGCGCCGCGGTGCGCGCTGAAGCCTCGGGCGCGAGCCCGGGTGCGAGGGACATTGCACCTCCACGCGCTTGGAGGTGCGCTCAGCGCGGCTCCCAGATGATTGCTGCATTGGATCAGTCGCCTTTCTTTAACAGGCAAAAGCTTTATAACCTCACTAATGCCTTGCATCGTCTATATTAAATATATAACAACGGGCGGGTGCGGGCGGGTGCGGTGTTGATTAAATGTTAATTCGGGTGGATGCGGATGGTTGACGACTTTTGTCATGCGGTTGCGGATGAAATAATTGCCTATCCGCGCATCTCTAATACTTGCCAACCTTGAAACCTCCGATTTCGGGAGGGGGCGGGGCAGGGGGCTTGGTTAAGAGGGGAGGAGTATATTTACAGCTACAATTCACCAAGTCAAGTATTTCATATATATATATATATATATATATATATATATATATATATATATATATATATATATATATATATATATATATATATATATATATAAGAAATACTAAGTCAAGTATTTCATATATATATATATATATATATATATATATAAGAAATACTAAGTCAAGTATTTCATATATATATATATATATATATATATATATATATATATATATATATATATGTATATATATATATATACACACACATATATACACACATATATATATATACATATATATATATATATACATATATATACATATATACATATATATATATATATATATATATATATATATATATATATATATATACAAGAATATATATATATATATATAAGAAATACATTGACTTTCAGTGAATTCTAGCTATAAATAAATATTTATTTTATTTTATATATATATATATAAAATAAATACTTGAATTTCAGTGTGCATTTATTAACACATATAGACACATAACACTCATCTACTCATTGTTGAGTTAAGGGTTGAGTTGTCCATCCTTGTTCTATTTTCTGTCACTATTTTTCTAACCATGCTGAACACCCTGGGTCTCTGATGATGCATTGCTGTGTGGCATGCACAAAAGTGCTTTCATCAAATGCACTAGATGGCAGTATTGTCCTGTTTAAGAGTGTCAAAACATTGCTGTTTACGGCAGACGAACTGCTTTACAGTAGACAAAAACGTGACTGCTGTTGTTGTGTGTTGTTGCCGCGCTGGGAGGACGTTATGAAACTGCCTAACAATAAACCCACATAAGAAACCAAGAACTCGCCCTCCATCATTCTACAGTTATAACGTGATTGGGCAGGTACGCTGTTTATATTGTGGGAAAGCGGACTCAGGTCCGCATGGATCTGAGTCCGCCTGAATTTCGGGAGATTTTCGGGAGAAAATGTGTCCCGGGAGGTTTTCGGGAGAGGCGATGAATTTCGGGAGTCTCCCGGAAAATCCGGGAGGGTTGGCAAGTATGGGAAAAAGACACAATATGTTACTGCATACATCAGCAGACTAATTAGGAGCCTTTGTTTGTTTACTTACTAATAAAAGACAAGTTGTCTAGTATGTTCACTATTTTATTTAAGGACAAACATGCAATAAGAAACATATGTTTAATGTACCCTAAGATTTTTTGTTAAAATAAAGCCAATAGTGCAATTTTTTGTGGTCCCCTTTATTTAGAAAAGTACTGAAAAGTACCGAAAAATATCTAAATAATACCAAAATATTGGTATTGGGACAACACTACTTTGTATTAGAAACGGCAACAGGGGAGGATGCATGTGCACGTACAAGCCAGTCTGCCCCACAGCAAGAGGATAGAGAAAAAGAAGGAGCCTATTGACCTCAGTGCAGACTGCAATGGCGGACTTGCGCAGAGCACTTTGGGTAGAGTTCTACCATATATGGATCCGCTGATGTCACACTTGGGAAAAACTTCGCCAACGGCTCGCTTGGAGGAAGTATGAAGGAAGGCAAGATTGTTTTATAAAATCTCCGCAATGCCTCCATGGTTTGATTTCAAATATTTGGGACTTTTGCAGATCCCAAACACATAACAGGTACCAATAGGTAAGAAAAGTTGGTTTTGCGTAACAGAAAAAAACAACAACCTCTAAAAGCCATGAACCCATACACACAGTCCGCCTTATTCCCAGGCCATTTGTTAACCTTTTGTGTCTTTGGATTGGAGGCGTGGCTTCTCTGCAGGTGTAACGTAACGCGGTGGTTTGCAGAAAATGGCTGAGGGACTCCCCAGGGCAAATACACGGTAACTGCACACCCTTGTTCCTCTTTGGAAGGGCAGGAAGCTGCACTTTTCAGGGGCGGGGGCCTGCAGGGGAGTGCATGGTTTCAGGTTTGACATCTGTTGCATGTGCAAGCCCCCCCAACCCCCATCCGCCCTCCCCTCCTCTCAGGGTGAGCTTGCCTGAATGGAGGCAGTGACCTGACAGTCTTGACTGATAGGACCCAGTGTGTGGGAAAATCCCACAGCCAGAGAGTTGCTGCATTCACATGCTAATGGTGTTGGTATAAATAAGAGGTGTGCAGCGCGCCGAGGGCCCTAGAGGCGCGCTGAGATTCAGAGAGGAGGCAACCGCCGTCATGACCGCTTCGTCAATGGCACACGGCGCAGGAAATCACCGTGCAAGAGAGGAGAGGAAGGTATCTACTCGCATGACTGGATTTTCGTGCTTTGAGTCACGAAAATGTTATTAACGTTTGTTTTTTTTCCTCACCCAGCTGAGGAAGCCGGCGATCGAGCGAAAACGACGTGAGAGGATAAACAATTGTTTGGATCAGCTGAAAGAGACCGTCATCCACGCCTTCAGACTCGACGTGAGTGCTCCTCATGTCTCACTTGTCCCCTCAAGCATGTCGACTAATTGTCCCTCTCTTCTCCGAAACAGCAATCCAAACTTGAGAAAGCGGACATTCTGGAGATGACAGTGAAACATCTGCAAAACCTCCAGTCTATGCAAGTCAATGGTAAGAAATTTGTGAGGATCACCTTGCTTATGTCGACCAACTCATCAAGTGCCATTCCATGTGTTCTTGTTTGTGGTTATCCAAAAGTGACCGCTCAAGTCAACCATTAGGCTTTTGTCCACCCGAAGGTCACAATTTTATGAAAAATCGATCCGTTTGTGTCATCATTATGCACAGTGCAGTGATTTACCGTTCAGTGCAAATTAAGCTTCAAAATAAAAGCATGGCTGTATGTATTCTGCTGCAACAATACACACATATATATATATATATATATATATATATATATATATATATATGTGTGTGTGTGTGTGTGCGTGCATTATATAGTGCTGTTGTGTACAAATGTACAGAATTTGTATATATACACATAAATATAGTTGTGGTCAAAGGTTTACATACACTTGTAAAGAACATAATGTCATGGCTGTCTTGAGTTTCCAATCATTTCTACAACTCTTATTTTTTTGTGACAGAGTGATTGGAGCACATACATGTTGGTCACAAAAAACATTCATGAAGTTTAGTTCTTTTATGAATTTATTATGGGTCTACTGAAAATGTGACCAAATCTGCTGGGTCAAAAGTATACATACAGCAATGTTAATATTTGGTTATTACCGGTATGTCCCTTGGCAAGTTTCACTGCAATAAGGCGCTTTTGGTAGCCATCCACAAGCTTCTGGCAAGCTTCTGGTTGAATTTTTGACCACTCCTCTTGACAAAATTGGTGCAGTTCAGATAAATTTGTTGGTTTTCTGACATGGACTTGTTTCTTCAGCATTGTCCACACGTTTAAGTCAGGACTTTGGGAAGGCCATTCTAAAACCTTAATTCTAGCTTGATTTAGCCATTCCTTTACCACTTTTGACATGTGTTTGGGGTCATTGTCCTGTTGGAACACCAAACTGCGCCCAAGACCCAACCTCCAGGCTGATGATTTTAGGTTGTCCTGAAGAATTTGGAGGTAATCCTCCTTTTTGATTGTCCCATTTACTCTCTGTAAAGCACCAATTCCAGGCCCACCATAATAATACCACCACCATGCTTGACAGTTGGAGTGGTGTTCCTGGGATTAAAGGCCTCACCTTTTCTCCTCCAAACATATTGCTGGGTGTTGTGGCCAAACAGCTCAATTTTGGTTTCATCTGACCACAGAACTTTTCTCCAGAAGGTCTTATCTTTGTCCATGTGATGTCAGATGAAACAAAAACTGAGCTGTTTGGCTGTTTGTGACAAACAAGTATGTGCTCCAATCACTCTATCACAGAAAAATAAGAGTTGTTGAAGTTATTAGAAACTCAAGACAGCCATGACATTATGTTCTTTACAAGTGTATGTCAACTTTTGACCGCGACTGTATATTTTGTTGTTAGATTGTTAGCGGCTGAAATAAATATTTGTGTATGTAAGAAAGCATTTGTTGTAGTCAAGACATACAACTAAATTACAAGCTTTGTTAGAGTATGAAAAATCATACAAACCCTGTTTCCATTTGAGTTGGGAAATTGTGTTAAATGTAAATATAAACGGAATACAATGATTTGCAAATCCTTTTCAACCCATATTCAATTGAATATGCTACAAAGACAACATATTTGATGTTCAAACTGATAAACTTTTTTTTTTTGCAAATAATCATTAACTTTAGAATTTGATGCCAGCAACACGTGACAAAGAAGTTGGGAAAGGTGGCAATAAATACTGATAAGGTTGAGGAATGCTCATCAAACACTTATTTGGAACATCCCACAGGTGTGCAGGCTAATTGGGAACAGTTGGGTGCCATGATTGGGTATAAAAAGAGCTTCCTAAAAATGCTCAGTCTTTCACAAGAAAGGATGGGGAGGTACACCCCTTTGTCCTGGCCCGCCTGCAGTCCAGACCTGTCTCCCATCGAAAATGTGTGGCGCATTATGAAGCGTAAAATACGACAGCGGAGACCCGGGACTGTTGAACGACTGAAGCTCTACATAAAACAAGAATGGGAAATAATTCCACTTTCAAAGCTTCAACAATTAGTTTCCTCAGTTCCCAATCGTTTATTGAGTGTTGTTAAAAGAAAAGGTGATGTAACACAGTGGTGACCATGCCCTTTCCCAACTACTTTGGCACGTGTTGCAGCCATGAAATTCTAAGTTAATTATTATTTGCAAAAAAAAAAAAAAGTTTATGAGTTTGAACATCAAATATCTTGTCTTTGTAGTGCATTCAATTGAATATGGGTTGAAAAGGATTTGCAAATCATTGTATTCCGTTTATATTTACATCTAACACAATTTCCCAACTCATATGGCTTTGTAGAACAAAAATAAAAACATGCACAAAATGGCGGAAAAGCATGCCGAAAGTTGAAAAAAGTCCCTAAAATCTTACATCTCTGGCAGAAGTCACGAATAAATGTGCAAACAATGGTTGGTTTCGGTTTCAGTTACACTAGGTTGACCACCGCTTATGTCGACAACATCAGTCAGCCAGTCGGACGGGCATCAACATAAGTGGGTTCAATTGTAATTCTATTTCTGGGTGTCTTTGGCAAAAGTCACAAGCACAAATTCAAAAAATGTTTGGTTTCGGTTATGTCGACAATCGCTTATGTCGATGTCAGTCAGCCACCTGGAGGGACCTTAAGAAAAGCTGGTTCTGTTTTAATGCTATTTCTGGCTCAATCTAGAGAAAGTCAAGAAGTATATGTGCAAGCAATGTTTGGTTTTGGTCATGGTTATGTTGACAATCGCTTATGTTGACAACATCACTCAGCTTGTAAGAAGAGAGTCAATGAAAGCGGGTTCCATTGTAAGTGTATTTTTGGTTGTGCCTGGAGAAAGTCACAATATGTGTGCAAACAATGGCTGGTTTTGGTGATGTCGACAACCGCTTTTGTCTATGTCAGTCAGCCAGTCGGAGGAACATTAACGTAAGCGGGTTCCATTATAATTCTATTTCTGGCTGTTTCTGGCAAAAGTCAAAAGTAAATGCAAAAACAGTGTTTGGTTTCGGTTACGTCGACCACCGCTCATGTGGATGTCAGTAAGCCACTCAGAGGGACCATAACATAAGTGGGTTCCATTGTAATTTTATTTCTGCCTGTCTCTGACAAAAGTAAAAAATATATGGGCAAACAATCTTTGGTTTCGGTTATGTTGACAACCGCTTATTTCGACAATGTCAGTTAGCCAGTCGGAGGCGCCTCACCATGAAGAGGTTCCATTGTAATTCTATTTCTGGGTGTCTCTGGTGAAAGTCACAAGTAAAAGTGCAAACAATCTTTGGTTTTGGTTATGGTTATGTTGTCAGTCGCTTATGTCGTCAACATCAGTCAGCCTGTTGAAGGGGCTTAAACATGAGCAAGTTCCATTGTAATTCTATTTCTGGTTGTCTCTGGCGATAGTCAAAAGTAAATGCGAAAACGATGATTGGTTACGGTTACATCGACAACCGCTTATGTCGATGTCAGTAAGCCATTCGGAGGCACCATAACTTAAACGGGTTCCATTGTCATTATATGTCTCTCTATCTCTGACAAAACTCACAAGTCAATAGGCAAACAACGTTTGGTTTTGGTAACGGTTATGTTGACAACCGCTTAGGTCGACAACGTCAGTCAGCCAGTCGAAGGCCTCACCATAAGCAAGTTCATTTGTAATTCTATTCATGGGTGTCTCTAGTGAAAGTCAACAGTAAATGCGAAAACAATGATTGGTTTCGATTAGGTCGACAACCGCTTCTGTCGATGTCAGTCAGCCACTTGAAGAGACCTTAACATTGTAATTCTATTTCTCTCTATCTCTGACAAAACTCAAAAGTCAATAGGCAAACAACGTTTGGTTTTGGTAACGGTTATGTTGACAACCGCTTAGGTCGACAACTTCAGTCAGTCAGTCGAAGGCCTCACCATAAGCAAGTTCCATTGTAATTCTATTTATGGGTGTCTCTAGTGAAAGTCAACAGTAAATGCGAACACAATGATGGGTTTCCGTTATGTCGACAACCGCTTCTGTCGATGTCTGTCAGCCATTTGAAGGGACCTTAACATTGAAATTCTATTTATCTCTATCTCTGACAAAACTCACAAGTCAATAGGCAAACAACGTTTGGTTTAGATAACGGTTATGTTGACAACCGCTTAGGTCGACAACGTCAGTCAGCCAGTCGAAGGCCTCACCATAAGCAAGTTCATTTGTAATTCTATTCATGGGTGTCTCTAGTGAAAGTCAATAGTAAATGCGAACACAATGATTGGTTTGGGTTAGGTCGACAACCGCTTCTGTCGATATCAGTCAGCCACTTGAAGGGACCTTAACATTGTAATTCTATTTCTCTCTATCTCTGACAAAACCATCAAGTCAATAGGCAAACAACGTTTGGTTTTGGTAACGGTTATGTTGACAACCGCTTAGGTCGACAACGTCAGTCAGCCAGTCGAAGGCCTAACCATAAGCAGGTTCCATTGTAATTCTATTTATGGGTGTCTCTAGCGAAAGTCAACAGTAAATGCGAACACAATGATGGGTTTCCCTTATGTCGACAACCGCTTCTGTCGATATCAGTCAGCCACTTGAAGGGACCTTAACATTGTAATTCTATTTCTCTCTATCTCAGACAAAACTCACAAGTCAATAGGCAAACAACGTTTAGTTTAGATAACGGTTATGTTGACAACCGCTTAGGTAGACAACGTCAGTCAGCCAGTCGAAGGCCTCACCATGAGCAAGTTCCATTGTAATTCTATTTATGGGTGTCTCTACTTAAAGTCAACAGTAAATGTGAACACAATGATGGGTTTCCCTTATGTCGACAACCGCTTCTGTCGATGTCAGTCAGCCACTTGAAGGGACCTTAACATAAACGGCTTCCATTGTAATTCTATTTCTCTCTATCTCAGACAAAACTCACAAGTCAATAGGCAAACAACATTTAGTTTAGATAACGGTTATGTTGACAACCGCTTAGGTCGACAACATCAGTAAGCCAGTCGAAGGCCTCACCATAAGCAAGTTCCATTGTAATTGTATTTATGGGTGTCTCTAGCGAAAGTCAACAGTAAATGCGAACACAATGATGGGTTTCGGTTATGTCGACAACCGCTTCTGTCGATGTCAGTCAGCCACTTGAAGGGACTTTAACATTGTAATTCTATTTCTCTCTATCTCTGGCAAAACTCACAAGTCAATGGGCAAACAACGTTTGGTTTTGGTAACGGTTATGTTGACAACCGCTTAGGTCGACAACTTCAGTCAGCCAGTCGAAGGCCTCACCATAAGCAAGTTCCATTGTAATTCTATTTATGGATGTCTATAGCGAAAGTCAACAGTAAATGCGAACACAATGATTGGTTTCGGTTATGTCGACAACCGCTTCTGTCGATGTCAGTCAGCCACTTGAAGAGACCTTAACATTGTAATTCTATTTCTCTCTATCTCTGACAATACTCACAAGTCAATAGGCAAACAACGTTTGGTTTTGGTAACGGTTTTGTTGACAACCACTTAAGTCGACAACGTCAGTCAGCCAGTCGAAGGCCTCACCATAAGCAAGTTCCATTGTAATTCTATTTATGGGTGTCTCTAGTGAAAGTCAACAGTAAATGCGAACACAATGATGGGTTTCGGTTATGTCGACAACCGTTTCTGTCGATGTCAGTCAGCCAACTGAAGGGACCTTAACATTGTAATTCTATTTCTCTCTATCTCTGACAATACTCACAAGTCAATAGGCAAACAACGTTTGGTTTAGATAACGGTTATGTTGACAACCGCTTAGGTCGACAACGTCAGTCAGCCAGTCGAAGGCCTCACCATAAGCAAGTTCCATTGTAATTGTATTTATGGGTGTCTCTAGCCAAAGTCAACAGTCAATGCGAACACAATGATGGGTTTCGGTTATGTCGACAACCGCTTCTGTCGATGTCAGTCAGCCACTTGAAGGGACCTTAACATAAACAGCTTCCATTGTAATTCTATTTCTCTCTATCTCAGACAAAACTCACAAGTCAATAGGCAAACAACGTTTGGTTTAGATAACGGTTATGTTGACAACCGCTTAGGTCGACAATGTCAGTCAGCCAGTCGAAGGCCTCACCATAAGCAAGTTCCATTGTAATTCTATTTATGGGTGTCTCTAGCCAAAGTCAACAGTAAATGCGAACACAATGATGGGTTTCGGTTATGTCGACAACCGCTTCTGTCGATGTCAGTCAGCCACTTGAAGGGACCTTAACATAAACGGCTTCCATTGTAATTCTATTTCTCTCTATCTCAGACAAAACTCACAAGTCAATAGGCAAACAACATTTAGTTTAGATAACGGTTATGTTGACAACCGCTTAGGTCGACAACATCAGTCAGCCAGTCGAAGGCCTCACCATAAGCAAGTTCCATTGTAATTCTATTTATGGGTGTCTCTAGCGAAAGTCAACAGTAAATGCGAACACAATGATGGGTTTCGGTTATGTCGACAACCGCTTCTGTCGATGTCAGTCAGCCACTTGAAAGGACCTTAACATTGTAATTCTATTTCTCTCTATCTCTGACATAACTCACAAGTCAGTAGGCAAACAACGTTTGGTTTTGGTAACGGTTATGTTGACAACCGCTTAGGTCGACAACGTCAGTCAGCCAGTCGAAGGCCTCACCAAAAGCAAGTTCCATTGTAATTCTATTTATGGGTGTCTCTAGCAAAAGTCAACAGTAAATGCGATTTCGGTTATGTCGACAACCGCTTCTGTCGATGCCAGTCAGCCACTTGAAGGGACCTTAACATTGTAATTATATTTCTCTCTATCTGTGACAAAACTCACAAGTCAATAGGCAAACAACGTTTGGTTATGTTGACAACCGCTTTTGTCGATGGCGTCAGTCAAGCGGTCGTGGGGGCCTCACTTTTATTCTATTTCTGGCTGTCTCTGGCAAAAGTCAAAAGCATGGAAACAATGGTTGGTTTCGGTTATGTAACTGCTTATGTATGGTGTCGACATAATGGGTTCCATTGCATTTAAGTTTGCTACTTTCCATATACTAATATTCAGCAAGATAAGGCACTCTCCCAATAAGAGCTTACTGTAAATTACATTTGCAAGCTGCTAGTTGGAAAAACAATTGTCGGAGGGTCCTTTTTAAACTGTGTGTAGGTTTCTTTTTTCACCACCAGAGGTCCTTACTACACACATGACCTCGCTGTCCCTCCCCTGCAGATCCCCTGGAGGCCCAGCAGAAATACAGCACAGGGTACATCCGGTGCATGCATGAGGTGCACAACATGCTCCTCACATGCGAATGGATGGACAAGACTCTTGGCTCCCGCCTGCTCAACCACCTGCTCATGTCCCTGCCCAGGTCCACTGAAGAGAGCCCTCTCCAGCCCACTCCGAGACCCGATGTCCCAATTCTGGCGGGTCACGGCACCCAACCCCCCAGCAGCCCCGTCAGGGGAGACCTGAGGCAGCCCCGTCAAGAGAGGGCAGTGCTCCACAGCTCCCACTTAGGGATGCTGGAGATGTGGAGGCCCTGGTGAAGCTCTCAATCCCACGTTAGGCCATGGTCTGCTATGTATCTTATAGATATGCTGCTCAGAAGACAAACATTTTGTTCCGGTCATCATTGTTGTACAGTAGACATGCTCCACTGATTCTACACAGACCTCTGCTCAGTACTTCCCTCCGAAGTTGACTTGTCGTAGCCTGCTTGTAGAAGGCGCCTATTAATCTTTCATGTATTTATTATTAACATGATATTTATTGGGTATTATAATGTATGCTCTGTTTCTTTTCTTGTTCTTCTCTCTTTGCATTGCATAGGTTTTCATGTCTGATCCTGCATTAACACCAGTGATAATAAACGTGTCCTGTTTAACACTGAGGGATGCTTGCCTCCATTTTGTTATGTTTCAATCGGTCAGATTTGTGTGATTAGCAGTGACATTTGCACTTTTTATCCTTAGATTATGCCTTTATGCCCTTTTTTTAACACCGTATTTTTCGGACCATAGGGCGCACCGGATTAAAAGGCGCACTGCCCATGAGCGGGTCTATACAAGTCTTTTTTCATACAAAATGCGCATCGGATTACAAGGCGCAATAAAGGGGTCGTATTATGATTTTTTTATTTATTTAAAACACTATCAGTGGTCCCCAACCACCGGTCCGTGGATCGATTGGTACCGGGCCGCACAAGAAATAAAAAATAAATAAATAAATAAATAAAATATATATATATTTTTATTTATTTTTTTTTATTTTATTTTATTAAATCAACATAAAAAACACAAGATACACTTACAATTAGTGCACCAACCCAAAAAACCTCCCTCCCCCATTTACACTCATCCACACTCATTCGCACAAAAGGGTTGTTTCTTTCTGTTATTAATATTCTGGTTCCTACATTATATATCAATATATATCAATACAGTCTGCAGGGATACAGTCCATAAGCATATATGATAGTTTTTTTTTTATGACAAAAAAACCCCAAAAACATCCCCGGTCCTTATACACACACCATAATAACACTCGTATGTTTAATGCGCCGACAATCCATCAAGCGGTGCGGCTTCATAGCTTACCAAAGTCGTACTAAAAACATTTCGACAGATTTTTGAGCGCCGTGTGTAATGTTCTATATTCTCAATGGAACATTTAAAGTTTTGATGTTGTTTACTGCCATCATAATGCAGTCTACACGTATCTCTTATGTATGACTGCCATCTATTGGTCACACTTATCATGAGACCATGTACCAAGTAAAATTGCTTCGAGGTCAGTAAGCACAACCAGAATTATGCCGAACATTAGGCGCACCGGGTTATAAGGCGCACTGTCGTTTTTTGGGGGAAATTAAAGGATTTTAAGTGTGCCTTATAGTCCAAAGAAATACGGTACTTATTAATAAACCAACTGCATTAAAAAATACATATAAATAAGGTAATAGGCTATAGGTATCATTCCAGAGAAGCAGGAAGTTATCGATATCGACTTTAAAAGAAAAATACATTGTGCATCCCTAGTTTTTAGCGTCAACATTTAAACGTTTTCCCGTTACTTGTATTTGTATTAGTTATTTGTTCTTTGTTTTAAAGGTATTTCGAGCATACGCTGAGATCATTATTCATGCGTTCGTTACGTCTCGTCTCGACTACTGTAACGTATTATTTTCGGGTCTCCCTATGTCTAGCATTAAAAAATTACAGTTGGTACAAAATGCGGCTGCTAGACTTTTGACAAGAACAAGAAAGTTTGATCATATTACGCCTATACTGGCTCACCTGCACTGGCTTCCTGTGCACTTAAGATGTGACTTTAAGGTTTTACTACTTACGTATAAAATACTACACGGTCTAGCTCCGTCCTATCTTGTCGATTGCATTGTACCATATGTCCCGGCAAGAAATCTGCGTTCAAAGAACTCCGGCTTATTAGTGATTCCCAGAGCCCAAAAAAAGTCTGCGGGCTATAGAGCGTTTTCTATTCGGGCTCCAGTACTATGGAATGCCCTCCCGGTAACAATTAGAGATGCTACCTCAGTAGAAGCATTTAAGTCCCATCTTAAAACTCATTTGTATACTCTAGCCTTTAAATAGCCCCCCTGTTAGACGAGTTGATCTGCCGTTTCTTTTCTTTTCTCCTCTGCTCCCCTTTTCCTTGAGGGGGGGGGGGGCACAGGTCCGGTGGCCATGGATGAAGTGCTGGCTGTCCAGAGTCGGGACCCGGGGTGGACCGCTCGCCTGTGCATCGGCTGGGAACATCTCTGCGCTGCTGACCCGTCTCCGCTCGGGATGGTGTCCTGCTGGCCCCACTATGGACTGGACTCTTACTATTATGTTGGATCCACTATGGACTGGACTCTCACAATATTATGTCAGACCCACTCGACATCCATTGCTTTCGGTCTCCCCTAGAGGGGGGGGGGTTACCCACATATGCGGTCCTCTCCAAGGTTTCTCATAGTCATTCACATCGACGTCCCACTGGGGTGAGTTTTTCCTTGCCCGTATGTGGGCTTTGTACCGAGGATGTCGTTGTGGCTTGTGCAGCCCTTTGAGACACTTGTGATTTAGGGCTATATAAATAAAGATTGATTGATTGATTGATGTGCGGAGGGCCGTTAAATATTTGCTGCAGGCCGCAAATGGCCCCCAGGCCGTACTTTGGACACCAATGACCTAAATGATGTGGTGGACAACATAAAATTACCAAGCAGACCACATAAATGATGTGGTGGATAGCTTAAAATAATGTGGTGGACCACATAGAAATGATGTGGCTGACTGTATATAATGACATGGCAGGCCAAATCAAATAAAGTGGCGATAAAGTGGCGATAAAGTGGCAAACCACATAATGATGGAGCGTTCCACTTAGACTAATGGGGTGGACCACATAGAAATGCTGTGGCTGACTATATAAAATGATATGGCAGGCCACTTCAAATAATGTGGCAGATCACATATAATAACGTGGCTGACCACATATAATAATGTGGCAGATCACATATAACAATGTGGCAGACCACATATAATAATGTGGCAGACCACATATAATAACGTGGCTGACCACATATAATAATGTGGCAGATCACATATAACAATGTGGCAGACCACATATAATAATGTGGCAGACCACATATAATAACGTGGCAGACCACATATAATCATGTAGCAGACCACGTATAATAACGTGGCAGACCACATATAATAATGTGACAGACCACATATAATCATGTGACAGACCACATATAATAATGTGGCAGACCACATATAATTATGTGGCAGACCACATAAAATAATGTGGCAGACCACATATAATTATGTGGCAGACCACATAAAATAATGTGGCAGACCACATATAGTAATGTGGCAGCAGACCACATATAATAATGTGAGAGACCACATATAGTAATGTGGCAGGAGACAACATATAATCATGTGGCAGACCACATATAATAACGTGGCAGACCACATATAGTAATGTGGCAGAAGACCACATATACCGTAATCATGTGACAGACCACATATAATAATGTGGCAGACAACATATAATAATGTGGCAGACCACATATAATAACGTGGCAGACCACATATAATAATGTGACAGACAACATATAATCATGTGACAGACCACATATAATAACGTGACAGACCACATATAATTAATGTGGCAGCAGACCACATATAATAATGTGGCAGACCACATATAATTATGTGGCAGACCACATATAATTATGTGGCAGACCACATAAAATAATGTGGCAGACCACATATAATAACGTGGCAGACCACATATAGTAATGTGGCAGCAGACCACATATAATAATGTGAGAGACCACATATAGTAATGTGGCAGGAGACAACATATAATAATGTGGCAGACCACATATAATAATGTGGCAGACCACATATAGTAATGTGGCAGAAGACCACATATACCGTAATCATGTGACAGACCACATATAATAACGTGGCAGACCACATATAATAATGTGACAGACAACATATAATAATGTGGCAGACCACATATAATAATGTGGCAGACCACATATAATAATGTGACAGACAACATATAATAATGTGGCAGACCACATATAATAACGTGGCAGACCACATATAATAACGTGACAGACCACATATAATTAATGTGGCAGCAGACCACATATAGTAATGTGGCAGCAGACCACATATAATAACGTGGCAGACCACATATAATCATGTGGCAGACCACATATAATAATGTGGCAGACCACATATAATAATGTGGCAGAAGACCACATATAATAACGTGGCAGACCACATATAATCATGTGGCAGACCACATATAATAATGTGGCAGACCACATATAATAATGTGGCAGAAGACCACATATAATAATGTGGCAGACCGCATATAATAACGTGGCAGACCACATATAGTAATGTGGCAGACCGCATATAATCATGTGGCAGACCACATATAATAATGTGGCAGAAGACCACATATAATAATGTGGCAGACCGCATATAATAACGTGGCAGACCACATATAGTAATGTGGCAGACCGCATATAATTATGTGGCAGACCACATATAATAACGTGGCAGACCACATATAATAATGTGGCAGAAGACCACATATAATCATGTGACAGACCACATATAATAACGTGGCAGACCACATATAATAATGTGGCAGACCACATATATTAATGTGGCAGACCGCATATAATCATGTAGCAGACCACATATAATAACGTGGCAGACCACATATAATAATGTGGCGACCACATATAATAACGTGGCAGACCACATATAATTATGTGGCAGACCACATATAATAACGTGGCAGACCACATATAATAACGTGGCAGACCACATATAATAATGTGGCAGACCACATATAATTATGTGGCAGACCACATATAATAACGTGGCAGACCACATATAATAATGTGGCAGACCACATATAATAATGTGGCAGACCACATATAATAATGTGGCAGACCGCATATAATCATGTAGCAGACCACATATAATTATGTGGCAGACCACATATAATAACGTGGCAGACCACATATAATAATGTGGCAGACCACATATAATTATGTGGCAGACCACATATAATAACGTGGCAGACCACATATAATTATGTGGCAGACCACATATAATAATGTGGCAGACCGCATATAATCATGTAGCAGACCACATATAATAACGTGGCAGACCACATATAATAATGTGGCAGACCGCATATAATCATGTAGCAGACCACATATAATTATGTGGCAGACCACATATAATAACGTGGCAGACCACATATAATAATGTGGCAGACCACATATAATAATGTGGCAGACCGCATATAATCATGTAGCAGACCACATATAATTATGTGGCAGACCACATATAATAACGTGGCAGACCACATATAATTATGTGGCAGACCACATATAATAACGTGGCAGACCACATATAATAATGTGGCAGACCACATATAATAATGTGGCAGACCGCATATAATCATGTAGCAGACCACATATAATAACGTGGCAGACCACATATAATAATGTGGCGACCACATATAATAACGTGGCAGACCACATATAATAATGTGGCAGACCGCATATAATCATGTAGCAGACCACATATAATAACGTGGCAGACCACATATAATAATGTGGCAGACCACATATAATTATGTGGCAGACCACATATAATAACGTGGCAGACCACATATAATAACGTGGCAGACCACATATAATAACGTGGCAGACCACATATAATAACGTGGCAGACCACATATAATTATGTGGCAGACCACATATAATAACGTGGCAGACCACATATAATAATGTGGCAGACCACATATAATAATGTGGCAGACCGCATATAATCATGTAGCAGACCACATATAATAACGTGGCAGACCACATATAATAATGTGGCAGACCGCATATAATCATGTAGCAGACCACATATAATAACGTGGCAGACCACATATAATAATGTGGCAGACCACATATAATTATGTGGCAGACCACATATAATAACGTGGCAGACCACATATAATAATGTGGCAGACCACATATAATTATGTGGCAGACCACATATAATAACGTGGCAGACCACATATAATTATGTGGCAGACCACATATAATAACGTGGCAGACCACATATAATTATGTGGCAGACCACATATAATCATGTGACAGACCACATATGATAATGTGGCAGACCACATTTAATAACGTGTCAGACCACATATAATAATGTGGCAGACCACTAAAACAATAAGTTGCAAGGCACTTAAAAATAAATGCCAAATCAATTAAAATGATCCTGCAGACCACAAAAAATAACGTGGCAGATCCCATAAAATAACGTGGCGGACCCCATAAAATGTTGAGACTGGCCACATAAAATAATGTGGCAGACCACATAAAATGATGTGGCGGGCCAAATGTGGCTACCGGACCTTCAGTTTGACACCTGTGAATCATTACAACATCCGTTTACTTGTGAATTTTTGCAAATGTTGACTCTTTCGGCTCAATACGATGTTGTGGTTAACATGTCCGCCTCACCGTCAGCAGTCGTGGGTTTGAGTCCCCACAGAAACATTGTCCAGTGTTTAGTCCACCTGTCACGTGGAGTCAGCTGGGATAGGCTCCAGGTCACTGTGACCCTGCTCTATAAGCAGTACATAGAAAATAAATGGAGGAATGACAGAGACACGTCTGGCATGATTAACAAAGTTACAATAAAGAACATCGCATGTTTACACTTGGACAATTCAACATGTCTGAAAAAGGAGTAGGAAGAAGCTGATCTTGTTTAATGCTACCCTTTCTCCATCATTACTGATAATATTATTATATTTGTAAACAAACACCACACTAAAAGTCTGGGTTTTGTTTACAGGCATGTTGAACAGTCCGACGGCTCTTTTAGGAATAGTTATAACGGGAATGAAAAGGAAAAACAACATATTATTTCACAATAACGCCATTGATTTTTCCCTTTGGGTATGTTTAGGTATATATTTAAGATGTTTTGTCCAAACAACAGTCACTGTGTTAGTGTGACTATGGGGTCCCCATACCAACATGACTGTGTTCTCAATGTGTTCCAAAGATGTACATATGGCCCATTCTCCTCCATTGTGGTCGTTATGAGTGGCCCCCGTCATGCAGCCAGGCGGCAGGAGACAGACAGAGGGGGATGCCTGGTCCCTCATCCAGCCCTCCAACAAAGGCTGGTCGGGACAGCTGCTCCCAGTCCGCACCATTAAAGACATGGAGCTGAGATCTGGAGGGGGGTGAGGTGCCAAAGCTATTTCACTTCAAAGGTCTGAGACGCATCCTTCATTTGTAGCAGTAAAAAAACAAAAAAAAAAGGACGTCTTGTGGGATGACGCGCGTAAAAGAGTACAGTAGTGAATTTGATGCGCCTGTTTCCTCGAGCATGCACAACTGATGGCCATTTGCATAACAATATATTGCACAACATTAATAACAAAACTTTTTGGGGGATAAAGTCAAGTATAATCTGGACAATAAATTACTTTTTTTCCCCAAATCTACAAATTAATAAAATTATTAAATATTTTTTTTATCACAGCACTGCTACCAGCCTTTTTTTGGGGGGGCCAAATTTTAATACATTAAATATATTTTTATTTCCAAGTGCTTGTGATCTAAAATGTAATAATGTAATTGATATATTTAATTAAATTAAAAAACTGGCCTCATTTCTGAATTAAATGCCATTATAATCAAAGATAGTTGACTACTGTTTTTTTGTTTGTTTTTTCTTTACTTAAAAAGTTGAATAACTTAAAATTTTATTGCAATTATTATTAAATCTATATACATTTTTTACAGCTATGTTTCTATTGACTTTTTATTTAGGGTTTTTCATCACCCTTCATTAGGGATGTCCGATAATGGCTTTTGCCGGTATCCGATATTCCGATATTGTCCAACTCTTTAATTACCGATACCGATATCAACCGATATATACAGTCGTGGAATTAACACATTATTATGCCTAATTTGGACAACCAGGTATGGTGAAGATACGGTACTTTAAAAAATAAAAAATAAAAAATAAATAAGATAAATAAATTCAAAACATTTTCTTGAATAAAAAAAGAAGTAAAACAATATAAAAACAGTTACATAGAAACTAGTAATTAATGACAATTAGTCAAATTAACTGTTAAAGGTTAATACTATTAGTGGACCAATCATGTGTGCTTACGGACTGTATCCCTTGCAGACTGTATTGATATATATTGATATATAATGTAGGAACCAGAATATTAATAACAGAAAGACACAACCCTTTTGTGTGAATGAGTGTAAATGGGGGAGGGAGGTTTTTTTGGGTTGGTGCACTAATTGTAAGTGTATATTGTGTTTTTTATGTTGATTTAATAAAAAAGAAAATAATAAAAATGTTTAAAAAAAAAAAACCGATACGATAATAAAAAAAAACAATACTGATCATTTCCGATATTACATTTTAACGCATTTAACACATCTCTACCCTTCATAATGGTTCAATGCAGGCCACCTTTTTTTTTTTGTGGGCTAACAAAAAATTAGCTGCAGCCCCAACCTGCCCCCGGGCCGGACTTTGGTCCCCACTGACTTAGAAAGTAAAAGGCAAAACAAGCAAATGTTGTCGACTTGCGTTGCAGCAGCAGCAGACAAGGTGGGAATATTGTTGGGCGCAAGTCAACAAATAAGAGGGAGAAGAAACTCGTCGTGCAGCAGGCCCAGGCCAACACCTGTCGCTTTCTTTGGATAAGGGCCCTTAATTCCCCCGGCTAATTGTGTTTGGGTCGAGGGGCCAGCAGCAGCTGCCAACTGAAGGCATCGCCTTACATCCGCCCAACAGGCGCCTCAATCTGCTGAGGCACGGACACAAAAGCCAGCAAGGGGGAAGAACGGTCGGGTGGAAAAAGTGCATGGAAATGGAAAGATGCTCACATGAAAAGCATCAAGACTCTCAATTTGTATGCACAATCACGTACTTGTAGTTTACAATGGTGTAAGGTTTTGTCATTTAAGTCACATAAATTAGCTCCAAAAAATTAGACACCTCAGCTATTGCCTGAAAAGGAGTAGGAAGAAGCATAGCTTATTCAATACTACCCCTTCATCTCATTGTCTCCGCAATTATGATCATGTGTTCACGACCCGTATTTCACATGTAGGCCTATACAAGTTTGCAATGTTTTTTACAAGTACAGTAGGAATAAAAACATTTAATAGTTAAATCAATAAAGTTTATTATTGTCTTGTTGAATATTTAAAGTTATAGTTGACTGTTAATAGGGTTTGTAGATAGCTTGTTCATTATTTAAAGAAATACATTTGAAAAAATAAGCAAAAATGCAGTTACTATATATACTAATTTGCTAAAAGTATTTGGCCACTCATCCAAATGATGAGAATCAGGTGTCCTAATCACTTGGCCCGGTGTATAAAATCAAGCACTTAGGCATGGAGACTGTTTCTACAAACATTTGTGAAAGTGATTTCCGGCGTGGAACAGTCATAGGATGCCACTTGTGCAACAAAAACAGTCGTGAAATTTCCTTGCTCCTAAATATTCCAATGTCAACTTTATTATAAGAAAAGTGACAGAGAGAGGTCAGCGGATGCTGAAGTGCATAGTGCAAAGACTTTCTGCAAAGTCAGTTGCGACAGAGCTCCAAACTTCATGTGACCTTCCAATTAGCCCACGTACAGTACGCAGAGAGCGTTATGCAATGGGTTTCCATGGCCGAGCAGCTTATTCTAACCCATACATCACCAAGTCCAATGCAAAGCGTGGGATGCAGTGGTGTAAAGCACGTCGCCACTGGACTCTAGAGCAGTGGAGACGCCTTCTCTGGACTGATGTACCACGCTTTTCCATCTGGCAATCTGATGGACAGTCTGCGTTTGGAGGTTGCCAGGAGAACAGTACATTTCGGACTGCATTGTGCCGAGTGTAAAATTTGGTGGAGGAGGAATTATGGTGTGGGGTTATTTTTTTCAGGAGTTGGGCTTGGCCCCTTGGTTCCAGTGAAAGGAACTTTGAATGCTCCAGGATACCAAAACATTTTGGACAATTCCATGGGATGGTACTTCAAGTTCGTATGTGAGTAAAGGCAGTTGGCCAAATACTTTTGGCAATATAGTGTGTGTATATATTTTTTTATTTTTTATTTTTTTATTTTTTTATTATTATTATTTTTTTAATCTTTTTCAAATGTTTTTATTATTTTTAATCTAAATAAATACTAAATTAAATATTTTTAAATGTTTATTCATATGGAATAAAATTGGTTTTCAGGCTTGTAACTAGGGATGTCCGATAATGGCTTTTTGCCGATATTCGATATTCCGATATTGTCCAACTCTTTAATTACCGATACCGATATCAACCGATACCGATATCATCCGATATATACAGTCGTGGAATTAACACATTATTATGCCTAATTTGGACAACCAGGTATGGTGAAGATAAGGTCCTTTTTAAAAATGTATAAAGTCAAATAAGATAAATAAATTAAAAACATTTTCTTGAATATAAAAGAAAGTAAAACAATATAAAAACAGTTACATAGAAACTAGTAATTAATGAAAATTAGTAAAATTAACTGTTAAAGGTTAGTACTATTAGTGGACCAGCAGCACGCACAATCATGTGTGCTTACGGACTGTATCCCTTGAAGACTGTATTGATATATATTGATATATAATGTAGGAACCAGAATATTAATAACAGAAATAAACAACCCTTTTGTGTGAATGAGTGTGAATGAGTGTAAATGGGGGAGGGAGGTTTTTTGGGTTGGTGCACTAATTGTAAGTGTATCTTGTGTTTTTTATGTTGATTTAATTTAAAAAAAAAAAAAAAAAACGATACCGATAATAAATAAAAAAACCGATACCGATATTTTCCGATATTACATTTTAAAGCATTTATCGGCCGATATTATCGGACATCTCTACTTGTAACTCACCGCTGTCTCGTCCCCAGGTACACGTAGGGAGCACACGCACAAAAACAAAAGTAGTCCCAGAAAATCAACAATTTGCAGTCATGTGGTTGCTACAATAAAATATACAGTGGTACCTACACTTAAGAGTGTTTTGAGGTAAGAGGTGTCTCTGGGCTAATTGTTATGCATTAAGTTGCAAGCAAAAATTTGAGTTACAAGCATCCCCGTCATTAGTTGGCGTAGCAAACGTCACATTGAACTCAGTAAGATCCGACCAAAACATCTGGTCTTACTCGCTAGCACTAGCTTGTAGCTAGAGATCGACATAACTTTGTTTCCAACCATAGAAAGAACGAAAGTGAATGTGAAGGAGAGAAGAAGATGGTATTCATTGAATTTAAAAAAATAAACCATCATAAACATGGCCAACTGTATAGCACCAAAGCAGAGCGTCTTTCTGCTACTCTGCACTATACTGAAGCGGAATGAGTCTAATAATATTCTAATGATATCCAAACAGTGGACATTTATCCATGAATATATACAAAAGCTGCTGATGGTGTGTTTGACGGCACAGCAGCTGGACGGAGATATCTTAGAAGTCACTGTTCGAAGTAAATGCTGTATGGCATTACTTCATAAAACTACCATAGTTGTTAGTAGCACATTCAATTGTTTTCATACAATTAAAATGCATGTTACATGTTAAAATTGTGCTTTATTTGGAGGGCAAAAACAAATGATCAATTCCATTGGAAGAGGTTGATTTCAGATACAAGTGTTTTGAGTTAAGAGTTCCATCACAGACTCGTAAGTTGAGGTACCACTGTACATTCACCATTCGCTATCGTCAGCTGATGAAAACATGACATAATGTGTGAGCGTGTGTTAAGTTGGCGCCCTCTCGGCAGCTGCGGAAGGTTGCAAACCCCTTTAATAGGGTTTGTATATAGGTTGTTCGATATTTAAAAAAATGTATGATAAAAAAAATAAATAAATCAGAAAACAACATGGGTTACAAATAGAGATGTCCGATAATATCGGCCGATAAATGCTTTAAAATGTAATACCGGAAATTATCGGTATCAAAAAGTAAAATGTATGACTTTTTAAAACGCCGCTGTACGGAGTGGTACACGGATCTACGGCTTTTCACACACACAAGTGAATGCAATCGCATACTTGGTCAACAGCCATACAGGTCACACTGAGGGTGGCCGTATAAACAACTTTAACACTGTTACAAATATGCGCCACACTGTGAACCCACACCAAACAAGAATGACAAACACATTTCGGGAGAACATCCGCACCGTAACACAACATAAACACAACAGAACAAATACCCAGAACCCCGTGCAGCACTAACTCTTCCAGACGCTACAATATACACCCCCCGCTGCCCCCTACGCCCCCCCCCAACCCCGCCCACCTCAACCTCCTCATGCTCTCTCAGGGAGAGCATGTCTCAAATTCCAAGCTGCTGTTTTGAGGCATGTTAAAAAAAATAATGCACTTTGTGACTTCAATAATAAATATGGCAGTGCCATGTTGGCATTTTTTTCCATACCTTGAGTTGATTTATTTTGGAAAATCGTGTTACATTGTTTAAGGCATCACAACAAAATTAGGCATAATAATGTATATATCGGTATCGGTTGATATCGGAATCGGTAATTAAGAGTTGGACAATATCGGATATTAGCAAAAAAGCCATTATCGGACATCTGTAGTTACAAAGCAACCAGGCCCTCGCACCCCCAGCAAATTCCCAACGCTGAGATCCACCATCAACAATTTTAGTAAGATTATCTATCACACGTGGAAGGAAGTTAAAGACTGTCATCATTTTCCACCAGAAGGGGGCACAATTAAATGGGTTATACTTGTATAGCGCTTTTCTACCTTCAAGGTACTCAAAGCGCTTTGACAGTATTACCACATTCACCCATTCACACACACATTCACACACTGATGGCGGGAGCTGCCATGCAAGGGACTAACCAGCAGCCATCAGGAGCAAGGGGTGAAGTGTCTTGCCCAAGGACACAACAGACGTGACTAGGATGGTAGAAGGTGGGGATTGAACCCCAGTAACCATCAACCCTCCGATTGCTGGCACGGCCACTCTACCAACTTCGCCACGCCGTCCCGTCTCGTCATGATCAGACCAAAACTGTAAAGCCTTATAAGAGTTCGAAAAGAGATCTGATCATTTAAAGTGAAGTAACGACGGTTTAATTGGTGATGTCGAGACGCAGTTTTCGCCGCCACGCTCCGCCCACCATGATGGGTACGTATAAGTCCTGATCCATCTGGCACGTCAGGGTGTCATCTTCATCATTTGTACCAATTGTGATCAAGATCTCTTTTTGCGGAGCCGAGTTATAAATGTTGAAAGTTGTGTGAGAACTATTAGATCAAAGTTAGATCAAAATTCCTTCGCAATTTAGCATCGCCCATCTTTCTACTATCTGTCATTTTAACCATGGCTCATTTGTTCAAAGTCCCTAGGAGTACGTTCGCTAGAGTACGACCCTTGTATTTGGCCTAAAAATGGCTGACAGAAACCAAGATGTTAGTTTTTAAAGATGGGTTCTTGGGACTTTAATGGATGTCCCGTCATGAAAGACGTCTCCAGCGATTTTTGTGACAGTACGTGAATCTGGTGACAAAGGCTCATTTCTTTTTACATTTTCAAGGGTGCACCAAAGAGTCCATTTAGAAATTGCGTGTTCGTGAAGACCAAAATATAAAATATTTTGCCAGACCTGATGCACTTGGAACATTTGGTAAATTTTCGTGCAGGCGAAAGGGGAACTGCACTTTTTGGGTGAATTGTGCCTATCGTTCACAATCATTATGAAAGAAATTACGATGCATGTATTTTTTTTAATGCATTTAAGGGGAGCTGCTCCATTCTGCCTGTAAAGCCCTTAAATAAACATCCATACACCTCCATTAGGGTTGTATATACATGCTGTAAGTATACAGGTAAAAGCCAGTAAATTAGAATATTTTGAAATACTTGATTTATTTCAGTAATTGCATTCAAAAGGTGTAACTTGTACATTATATTTATTCATTGCACACAGACTGATGCATTCAAATGTTTATTTCATTTAATTTTGATGATTTGAAGTGGCAACAAATGAAAATCCAAAATTCCGTGTGTCACAAAATTAGAATATTACTTAAGGCTAATACAAAAAAGGGATTTTTAGAAATGTTGGCCAACTGAAAAGTATGAAAATGAAAAATATGAGCATGTACAATACTCAATACTTGGTTGGAGCTCCTTTTGCCTCAATTACTGCGTTAATGCGGCGTGGCATGGAGTCGATGAGTTTCTGGCACTGCTCAGGTGTTATGAGAGCCCAGGTTGCTCTGATAGTGGCCTTCAACTCTTCTGCGTTTTTGGGTCTGGCATTCTGCATCTTCCTTTTCACAATACTCCACAGATTTTATATGGGGCTAAGGTCAGGGGAGTTGGCGGGCCAATTTAGAACAGAAATACCATGGTCCGTAAACCAGGCACGGGTAGATTTTGCGCTGTGTGCAGGCGCCAAGTCCTGTTGGAACTTGAAATCTCCATCTCCATAGAGCAGGTCAGCAGCAGGAAGCATGAAGTGCTCTAAAACTTGCTGGTAGACGGCTGCGTTGACCCTGGATCTCAGGAAACAGAGTGGACCGACACCAGCAGATGACATGGCACCCCAAACCATCACTGATGGTGGAAACTTTACACTAGACTTCAGGCAACGTGGATCCTGTGCCTCTCCTGTCTTCCTCCAGACTCTGGGACCTCGATTTCCAAAGGAATTGCAAAATTTGCTTTCGTCAGAAAACATGACTTTGGACCACTCAGCAGCAGTCCAGCTGGTGTCGGTCCACTCTGTTTCCTGAGATCCAGGGTCAACGCAGCCGTCTACCAGCAAGTTTTAGAGCACTTCATGCTTCCTGCTGCTGACTTGCTCTATGGAGATGGAGATTTCAAGTTCCAACAGGACTTGGCGCCTGCACACAGCGCAAAATCTACCCGTGCCTGGTTTACGGACCATGGTATTTCTGTTCTAAATTGGCCCGCCAACTCCCCTGACCTTAGCCCCATAGAAAATCTGTGGGATATTGTGAAAAGGAAGATGCAGAATGCCAGACCCAAAAACGCAGAAGAGTTGAAGGCCACTATCAGAGCAACCTGGGCTCTCATAACACCTGAGCAGTGCCAGAAACTCATCGACTCCATGCCACGCCGCATTAACGCAGTAATTGAGGCAAAAGGAGCTCCAACCAAGTATTGAGTATTGTACATGCTCATATTTTTCATTTTCATACTTTTCAGTTGGCCAACATTTCTAAAAATCCCTTTTTTGTATTAGCCTTAAGTAATATTCTAATTTTGTGACAAACGGAATTTTGGATTTTCATTTGTTGCCACTTCAAATCATCAAAATTAAATGAAATAAACATTTGAATGCATCAGTCTGTGTGCAATGAATAAATATAATGTACAAGTTACACCTTTTGAATGCAATTACTGAAATAAATCAAGTTTTTCAAAATATTCTAATTTACTGGCTTGTACCTGTATATGTAATGTAGTAACAGGCACTTTATAATAACATTTAATATTTACGTATTTTGATCATTTTAAGTGGGGATGGCGTGGCGCGGTTGGAAGAGTGGCTGTGCCAGCAACCTGAGGGTTCCTGGTTCGATCCCGAGCTTCTACCAACCGAGTCACGTCCGTTGTGTCCTTGAGCAAGACACTTCACCCTTGCTCCTGATGGGTCGTGGTTAGCGCCTTGCTCGGCAGCTCCCGCCATTAGTGTATAAATGTGTGTGTGAATGGGTGAATGTGGAAATAGTGTCAAAGCGCTTTGAGTACCTTGAAGGTAGAAAAGCGCTGTACAAGTAAAACCCATTTACCAACCCATTTAAGCATACGCCGCGCATTAATTACGCATCACAATGTTCACTTTTTTTTCAACAACATAACTGATTATCACTCACTGTAGACTTTATGAGAGACAACAAACATAATAAAACATCACTTACTGTATAATGTCTGCTGTCATTAGGATGCCGACTGTTAGGATGTTCATATATTCCCATATAAATGAAGATTGAGTCATAATCCTCACAAAGAAAAAGGGTGGAACCAAGCGTCTTTTTGTGTCGTTCTTGCCTTTTCCTGGTATAAAATTGTACCAACTTGTCAGATTACATCCTCATCCTTCTACTATCCAGGTGAGAGGCATGATTTATGGAAATGAGAAAGCAGCTCATCAGTCGATCATGTCAACAACGACACAAGCTCATGATCACGGCGCCGCTATAAATAGTTTGACAGTGTCAGCGCTTATAGTAACAGTATCACCAATACTTGGTTAATATTCAAGTCACGAAATATAAATGGAGTATTGTTGGTGCTATTTGGATGTTTTTTATTGGGTTTTATGGGCGGAATAATGGGCTTCCCATTGACTCCTTTGTAAGCAGACTTTTATTTACGTTTATTTCCTAGTTAGAATGCATAAAAATCACATCCGTCATCATGTCATTCATAATGATTGTGAAAGATAGGCAAAAAAAATAAAA
This sequence comes from Nerophis lumbriciformis, assembly GCF_033978685.3. Classification (NCBI taxonomy): domain Eukaryota; kingdom Metazoa; phylum Chordata; class Actinopteri; order Syngnathiformes; family Syngnathidae; genus Nerophis; species Nerophis lumbriciformis. The sequence continues at coordinate 1,584,316 of NC_084577.2, forward strand.
AAATTCCGTTCCCCTTTAAGGGCCTCAAAATGCGACGAAAGATATGGAAAAGAGATAGTTAAACTGCAGTACGTGTTACGCCAAAAAATTACTTGATTAAAGTACACTGTTTTATTTTCCTATATGCAAACACAGTGTAACTGTTCAAACTGTGTGTAATGTTACAGTGACCCAAAAATATTAAGTATACTTGTTAAATAAAAACCTCTGCCTTGTTTTAATGAATACTTAGGCCTACTACAGTACGGTGTTTTAATGTGGTAGGATTTTTCTGAGTTGGTGCTTGGTGAAAACATTTTGAGAACCACTGATGTAGAAGAATAAACAGAACTGCTCGGGCCCCAATTAGACAAATAGTATTAACAGATATATTTTAAAATTACAATTATTGTATTTTTACCAAAAAAATAATGACCTTGGACGCAACTGTTTGACTCAATACTTCATATAGGTATTCCATTTTGTGACGTGTCTTCCCAGCAAGCACAAGGCATTGATACAATGTTGATTATACATACAGTACCGTACATGCCAAAGGTTTGGACACTCCTTCTCATTCAATGTGTTTTCTTTATTTTCATGACTATTTACATTGTAGATTGTCACTGAAGGCATCAAAACTATGAATGTACATAACTCCACATGTGTGTACTTAACAAAAAAAGGTGAACTAACTGAAAACATATTTTATATTCTAGTTTCTTCAAAATAGCCACCCTTTGCTCTGATTACCTTTTTGCACACTATTGGCATTATCTCGATGAGCTTCCAGCACACCTGTGAAGTGAATACCATTTCAGGTAACTACCTCTTGAAGCTCATCGAGAGAATGCCAAGAGTGTGCGAAAAAGTAATCAGAGCAAAGGGTGGCTATTTTGAAGAAACTAGAATACAAAACATGTTTTCAGTTAGTTCACCTTTTTTTGTTAAGTTCATAACTCCACATGTGTTCATTCATAGTTTTGATGCCTTCAGTGACCATCTACAATGTAAATAGTCATTAAAATAAAGACAACTAATTGAATGAGAAGGTGTGTCCAAACTTTTGGCCTGTACTGTACATGTCCTTTAAAATTGACTTTGCAAAGTAGTTGTATTTGTAAATTGAGACAGTGTTGATGTCCAATGCTGGATCCACGTTGTTGGTTGGGAAATGATCAAATTCCAATGGTCAAATCAACGTCACAGCCTGACATTGGATAAACATTGTCAAAAAGCATGTTGTTTTCAACGTTGTATTTGTGTTGTAGAATATTGGTTGAAAAATGACCAAAATTATATAAATCTTAAATCAACGTCAGAACCAGACATTGATTAAACGTTGTCAAAAAGCATGTTGAGTTGCTCAATGTCAGGACCTAATTCGGGGTTCAGCAACCCGCGGCTCTCGAGCCGCATGCGGCTCTTTAGTCGCGCCCTAGTGGCTCCCTGGAGCATTTTCAAAAAGGGATTGAAAATGGAAAAAGACGGGGAAAAATATTTGTTTTGTTTTTGTTTGAGGACAAACGTGACACAAAACTTCCCAATTGTTACACTGTTGAATATATTTGTGTGTATGCTTCACTGATGAGAGTAATTGGTGAAAATCGTTTTGTCCTACTTGAACTCACCATAGTGTGGACTGTGACGCAAACGTTTGTTTACACGTAAAATCTTACACTTCTTCTTTGTCTCATTTTGTCCACCAAACGTTTTATACTGTGCGTGAATGCACAAAGGTGCGCTTTGTTGATGCTATTGACTTGTTGGAGTGCTAATCAGGCATATTTGCTCACTGCATGACTGCAAGCTAATCCATGCTAACATGCTATTTCCGCTAGCCGTATGTACATATTGCATCATTATGCCTCATTTGTAGGTATACTTGAACTCATTTAGTATCCTTTACTTTTATCCTCATTGTATATAATTTAGTTTTGCAGGTCTCATGACACATTATCTGTATGTAATATTGGTTGCATTTCTCATAGTTGTTTGTGTGCCATGTTGTTCCAGACCACAGCAAACGTTACCTCGCTTGCCCAAAGATTGTAATAAATCCATCAAAAGAAGACAGTCTGCCGTTTCCTTTAACTTGGACACACACATCTATACCTTTGGCCATTAAAAGCCAGTCATTTCCAGGAGTTATCCCACCTTGGGGCGGTATAGCTCGTGCCAGCATCTTGAGGGTTCCAGGTTCGATCCCCGCTTCCGCCATCCTAGTCACTACCGTTGTGTCCTTGGGCAAGACACTTTACCCACCTGCTCCCAGTGCCACCCACACTGGTTTAAATGTAACTTAGATATTGGGTTTCACTATGTAAAAGCGCTTTGAGTCACTAGAGAAAAGCGCTATATAAATATAATTCACTTCACACTTCATTTCACCTTCTGAGTAGCGTCTGATTTACTAATGGTTTCTAATGTTGTAAAAATGTGTAGAATAAATATTACATTTCAACATTTCTGTCAACGAAGATTTGCTTCAGCCTGCGACAAATAGCCATTTTGATAGTAGGCTATTAAAGCCATTATAGACACTTACATCATGTGTTGCCTTCATTATAAGACTTATATAAGGCTTTGAATTTTTTGCGGCTCCAGACAGATTTGTTTTTTGCATTTTTGGCCCAATAGTGCATGTGCCTCACAATACGAAGGACCTGAGTAGTCCTGGGCTCGGGATCTTTCTGTGTGGAGTTTGCATGTTCTACCCGGGTACTCCGGCTTCCTCCCACCTCCAAAGACATGCACCTGGGGATAGGTTGATTGGCAACACTAAATTGGCCCTAGTGTGTGAATGTGAGTGTGAATGTTGTCTGTCTATCTGTGTTGGCCCTGCAATGAGGTGGCAACTTGTCCAGGGTGTACCCCGCCTTCCGCCCAAATGCAGTTGAGATAGGCTACAGCATCCCTCGCGACCCCAAAAGGGACAAGCGGTAGAAAATAGATGAATAGATGGCTATTTCAATGTTTTGGGTTGCCGACCCCTGCCCAAGATCTCAACGTTGTTTTAACGTCTCGTGCCTGCTGAGTTATAACATAACTTGGTAACACTTAAGTATATGTAACATATTCACCATCAATTAGTTGCTTATTAACATGCAAATGAGTAACATATTGGCTCTTAATTAGTCATTATTAAGTACGTATTAATGCCTTATTCTGCATGGCCAGTAAGCCATTAACAAAGAGTCTTCCCTCAAATCTTGTAAAAAGAGCTCAGCAGCGCATGCACTTTTTGCGTGGGATGAAAAGAGCACAGCTCCCTCCCCCCATTCTCACCACATTCTACAGAGGCACTATAGAGAGCCTACTGACCAACAGCATCTCTGTCTGGACTGGAGCTTGCAATGCCTCAGACTGGAAGTCTCTCCAGAGAGTGGTGAGGACGGCGGAAAAGATCATCAGGACTCCTCTTCCTCCTATCCAGGAGATCGCAAAAAGCCGCTGCCTGACCAGGGCTCAGAAAATCTGCAAAGACTCCTCCCACCTCCACCAAGGACTGTTTTCACTGCTGGACTCTAGAAATAGGTTCCGCAGCCTCCGAAGCAGAACCTCCAGGTTCTGTAACAGCTTCTTCCCTCAGGCTGTAAGACTCTTGAACGCATCATAATTAAATTATCCCCTCAACTCCCCCCAAAATGGATTAACTCGCTGGAATAAAAAAGACAATATAACATGCATCCATAAACGTGGACGCATGTGAAAAAGTGCAATTTATTTATCTGTACAGTAATCTATTTATTTATTTATATATATTTATATCCATCCATCCATCCATCTTCTTCCGCTTATCCGAGGTCGGGTCGCGGGGGCAGCAGCCTAAGCAGGGAAGCCCAGACTTCCCTCTCCCCAGCCACTTCGTCCAGCTCTTCCAGGGGGATCCCGAGGCGTTCCCAGGCCAGCCGGGAGACATAGTCTTCCCAACGTGTCCTGGGTCTTCCCCGTGGCATCCTACCGGTCGGACGTGCCCTAAACACCTCCCGAAGGAGGCGTTCGGATGGCATTCTGACCAGATGCCCGAACCACCTCATCTGGCTCCTCTCCATGTGGAGGAGCAGCGGCTTTACTTTGAGAAATATATATAAATAAATATATATTTATATATATTTCTTTATTTTATATATATATATTTATATATTATTTATATATATATTTATTTATATATGCACCTTATTGCTTTTTTATCCTGCACTACCATGAGCTTATGTAACGAAATTTCGTTCTTATCTGTGCTGTAAAGTTCAAATTTGAATGACAATAATAAAAAGGAAGTCTAAATCTAAGTCTAAATAACCTCAGAATTATTGCTTATTAGTAAACCTAACCCTAACCCTTATATGTTCCCCTAGTGTCCAAATAACTCTAAATGAAATATTTGTTACTTAGAACAGTGTTTTTCAACCTTTTCTGAGCCGAGGCACATTTTTTTCATTGAAAAAATCCCAAGGCCCACCACCAGCAAAAAACATAAAAAAATTAAACTCAGCACCCGATATTGACAATGAAAAGTTGTTCTCGCAATTGTTGGATAAAAATTCTAACCATAACCAACCATGCACTGTATCTCGTTTCAAAGTAGGTGTACTGTCACCACCTGTCACATCATGCTGTGACTTATTTGGAATATTTTGGTGTTTTCCTGTGTGTAGTGTTTTAGTTCTTGTCTGGCGCTCCTATTTTGTTGTTGATTGTCATGTCATGTAGAGATGTACTTTGTGGACACCGTCTGCTGCGCCACACGCTGTAAGTCTTTGCTGTCGTCCAGCATTCTGTTTTTGTTTACTTTGCAGCCAGTTCAGTTTGATTTTCATTTTGCGTAGCCACCCCTAAGCTTCCATGCCTTTTGTTTATTTTTGGTTTAAGCATTAGACACCTTTTTACCTGCACGCTGCCTCCCACTGTCGCCTCCATATTGTGATCACGACACATCATGTTCCTGACGTCTACAAAGCAATTAGCTACCTGCTGCCACCTACTGATATGGAGTATTACACGGTTACTCTGCCGATCTCTTGACATCACAAATAATTACTGGTTTGCCATCCATCCATCCATATTCTTCCGCTTATCCGATGTCGGGTCGCGGGGGCAGCAGCCTAAGCAGGGAAGCCCAGACTTCCCTCTCCCCAGCCACTTCGTCCAGCTCCTCCCGGGGGATCCCGAGGCGTTCCCAGGCCAGCCGGGAGACATAGTCTTCCCAACGTGTCCTGGGTCTTCCTCGTGGCCTCCTACCGGTCGGACATGCCCTAAACACCTCCTTAGGGAGGCGCTCGGGTGGCATCCTGACCAGATGCCCGAACCACCTCATCTGGCTCCTCTCGATGCGGAGGAGCAGCGGCTTTACTTTGAGCTCCCCCCGGATGACAGAGCTTCTCACCCTATCTCTAAGGGAGAGCCCCGCCACCCGGCGGAGGAAACTCATTTCGGCCGCTTGTACCTGTGATCTTGTCCTTTCGGTCATAACCCAAAGCTCATGACCATAGGTGAGGATGGGAACGTAGATCGACCGGTAAATTGAGAGCTTTGCCTTCCGGCTCAGCTCCTTCTTCACCACAACGGATCGATACAGCGTCCGCATTACTGAAGACGCCGCACCGATCCGCCTGTCGATCTCACGATCCACTCTTCCCTCACTCGTGAACAAGACTCCGAGGTACTTGAACTCCTCCACTTGGGGCAAAATCTCCTCCCCAACCCGGAGATGGCACTCCACCCTTTTCCATCACAAATAATTACTGGTTTGCAAATAATATTTTTAACCCAATTAGGTGAAATGACATAATTTACCACGGCACACCAAACAATATCCCACGGTACACTAGTGTGCCGCGGCACAGTGGTTGAAAAACACTGACTTAGAATATGTTCCCCATACTAAAGTGTTTCCCTTAACTTTGATCCCAGATTTATTGAGTGCTCTCATCTTTTAGGACCAACACTGTATTTCCCATTGAGAAAAAACGACGTGGTCGTTGCCTCAACACAATAAATTAACCTCTTTTTAAAGCCCATCCGGGTCTCGCGGTGCTGAGCGGGGACAAAGAGCTGCTCTCCTATTGGCTGCTGCCGTGTGCGCCCTGTTGTCCTGCAGCAGGACCAGCCCGACCCCTATTCTCATGCAAATCCCGCCCTATAAATACTAACAAGAGCCTTGGCACAATAAAACGCGCACACAGCAGCAGGGCAGGGGCATGCTCGCAGAGGAGAGAAGCTCCACCGAAAGCAACATGGCTCCTTCTGCGCGGCTCGGCAAGGAGGAGGAGTGCAAAGCGGACAGAAAGGTAGACGAGATGCTCCCGCGCATGCGTGACGGAGGTACTGACTGTTACCTTGCAGGTGAGGAAACCTCTGGTGGAGAAGAAGAGGCGAGCTCGCATCAACGAGAGTTTGCAGGAGCTGAGGGGTCTGCTGGAGGACTCGGACGTGAGTGCGACACCTCGCCTCTCTCTCTCTCTCTCTGTCTGTCTCGCAGACATGTTCACTCCCTAAGTGTGTCTCTCAGCAGCTGCACTCCAAGATGGAGAACGCCGAGGTGCTGGAGATGACGGTGAAGAAGGTGGAGGACATCCTGAAGAACAGGTCGCAAGGTAGGAGAGGGAGTCAGATTGTGCTGAGCTCAGCACTTTCAGCACCATACTGGAAAATCAAAGGAGGGCATTTTTATTTAAAAAAAAAACTATGCTAAATATCCATCCATCCATTTTTTCTACCGCTTCCTTCTCGGGGTTGCGGGGGGGTGCTGGAGCCTATCCCAGCTCCACTGGCGGAGTACACCCTGGACAAGTCGCCACCTCATCGCAGGGCCAACACAGATAGACAGACAACATTCACACTCACATTCACACACTAGGGACCCATCCATCCATTTTCTACCGCTTGTCCCTGTTGGGGTTGCGGGGGGTGATGGAGCCTATCCCAGCTGCACTCGGGCCAAAAGGCGGGGTACACCCTGGACAAGTCGCCACCTCATCGCAGGACCAACACAGATAGACAGACAACATTCACACGCACATTCACACACTAGGGACCCATCCATCCATCAATTTTCTACCGCTTGTCCCTGTTGGGGTGGCGGGGGTGCTGAAGCCTATCCCAGCTGCACTCGGGCCGAAAGGCGGAGTACACCCTGGACAAGTCGCCATCTCATCGCAGGGCCAACACAGACAGACATACACATTCACACTCACATTCACACACTAGGGACCCATCCATCCATTTTCTACCCCTTGTCTCTGTTGGGGTTGCGGTGGTGCTGGAGCCTATCCCAGCTGCACTCGGGCCGGAAGGCGGAGTACACCCTGGACAAGTCGCCAACTCATCGCATGGCCAACACAGATAGACAGACAACATTCACACACTAGGGACCTATCCATCCATCAATTTTGTACCGCTTGTCCCTTTTGGGGTCGCAGGAGTGCTGGAGCCTATCCCAGCTACACTCGGGCGGAAGGCGGTGTACACCCTGGACAAGTCGCCACCTCATCACAGGGCCAACACAGACAGACAGACAACATTCACACACTAGGGACCCATCCATCAATCCATCCATTTTCTACCGCTTGTCCCTTTTGGGGTCGCGGGGGGTGCTGGAGCCTATCTCAGCTGCATTCGGTACACCCTGGGCAAGTCGCCACCTCATCGCAGGACCATAGGGACCATTAAAGTACCACTGATAGTCACACACACACTAGGTGTGGTGAAATTAACCTCTGCATTTGACCCATCCCCTTGTTCAACCCCTGGGAGGTGAGGGGAGCAGTGAGCAGCAGCGGTGGACACGCCCGGGAATCATTTTTGGTGATTTATCCCCCAATTCCAACCCTTGATGCTGAGTGCCAAGCAGGGCGGGGTTTGAACTCACGGCCTCCCGATCTCAGGGCGGACACTCTAACCACAAAAGTGATTAAATAGATTTATTGTTATAAAGGTGACAAGGCACATTTTTATGAGCGTCCATCCATCCATCCATTTGCTACTGCTTTGTTCCTTTTGGGGTCAGGGGGGTTGCTGGAGCCTATCCCAGCTGCACTTGGCCGGAAGGCGGGGTACACCCTGGACAGGTGGCCACCTCATCGCAGGACACTAGGGACCATTAAGTGATTAAGTAGATTTAGTGTTATAAAGGTGACAAGGCACATTTTAAATTGTTCTCCCTAAAGTCTATACTTCCCCTCCTCAGTTTATTGTATTTTATCTAACATTTATTATGCATCATTCCATTTTCTACCGCGTGCCCTTCTCAGGGTCGCGGGGGGTGCTGGAATATATCCCAGCTGCATTCGGGGCGGAAGGCGGAGTACACCCTGGACAATTCCATTGAAATATAATCAAAAATGCATGATAAATATTATGCATATTTATTGATATACAAGAATGGATAAATAAATAAACACAATATTTACTATATTATGAATAATGCATGTAATTAACAAGATATAATTGAATTGAAATGTAATGAATTTTACCTTTGACGCAAGTTTATCCTTCAGATATTACTTTTGTAGTATAATTATTGATATATTGCACTGTGTTGAATAATACAGTTAAAATAATACAAATCTAACATACTATAAATTTTAGACATATTTATGTATAATAACAATAATAAATAAATGCAATGCTATTTTATTGTGAAAAATGCATGTAATTAATAGAATATCATTGAACTGATTACACATGTAATACATTACACTTTTGACTTGATTCTCTTGGCAGTTTTTCCTCAGATATTATTCTTGTAGTATAATTATTAATATACTGTAGTGAATATTTGTGTGGTATAATACAAGTAAAAAATAAATATATACTATACACGTGTATTTATACAAAATAACAATAATAAATAAATAAATTTCCTATATTATAAAAAATGTGTGCAATTATCCTAATATAATTAAACTAATTACAAATGTATTGCATTTCTCTTTTGACTTCAGTTTTTCCTCAAATATTATTGTTGTAGTATAATTATTGATGATTATTGATATACTGTACTGTATATTTGTGTAGTATGATACAATTAAATATAAGCAAACATATTAAAAAAGTATTAAATAACAATAATAAATAAATGAACAAAATATTTACTATATCATAAATAATACAATAGAATATAATTGAATTGATGACAAATTTCATGAATTTCATTTTGGATTTTTTCTTTAAATATTATTGTACTATATTGATATATTTTACTGTATAGGTGCGTAGTATAATATTGATAGACTGTTTATGTGTGACCCAAACATTACGACCACACAAACAATACACGCTGACAGTTGACAAGATGTTTGTTCACTGTTACAGCAGTGGTGTCTAAAGTGCAGTCAGGGGGCCATTTGGTTTTTATTGGCCCTCGGTATACGGCTGTCCCTCGTTTACTGCTGGTTATTGGTTCCAGACGATGAAGGAATTTCTGTGAAGTACAAATTCTTGTTTTTAAAGGAAAAACATTTCTTAGGTTGAGGATAAAAACACGTTTTTGACCTTCTAATGCATTTTTTAAGCCCTCTAGACATGAAATAAAACACAGTAATATAGTCTCTTACACAACTAGCCTGTTTAAATACTCTGCATCTGGATCAATGATGATGATGAACCGTGGTGGCAGTTTTATGCTTGAAAAAAAAAAAAATTAGGCCAAAAATATGTAAAATTGTGTTTCAATATTTTAATGTTTTTGATAAATAGTATATTGTAGTCAAATGCAGAACAGTGATTAAGGTGGTGTTATGATTTTTTAATTATATTATCAAAAACCGTGATAGAATGAAGCATCAGAACTTGAAGTGCAAAGTGGCGAGTGTGAAGTCTGCCTTCTAAATAGAATAAAGTCAGTATTACTGAGATATATTGTTAGATATTACTCAAGTACAATACAATACAATGCGTACAGGAGCTGATAATACACTAGAAGGACCTACATTGGATTGCTTTTCGCGTCTTTAATGCACAAATGTAAAATGGTAAGCAATGTAAATTCCTCATCCTAACAAATCCTTTCAGCCAACTTGGCTGGGAACATTTTGGAAGAACGTCACTCATTTTTGTCCCAGCATGATGAAGCAGATGTCCAAAAAAGCACGCTCGGATACGTTTGGTGTAGAAGTGGAAAGCAATGACCCCCGAGCCATTCAAACCATGTTCCTCTCAGCTTCTTCCGGTCAAAAAGAAGGCACATGTGTCTCAATACTTTTATTGAATATTTATTTATTTATTATTTCCTATTTTTCAAATAAATTTTCCATTGTTGTTATCTTGTTTTTCTATTTTTTATGATTTTTTTTCTTTACATCAAACCTACCACTGTACAAAATGATTATAAATTCATAGAAAGTTACTTGCCAATAATTGCATTACTTTCACAGTAACAGTAATTCACTGTGAAATATCTTTACAGCAATTTACTGTAACTGCAGACTAGGAATGTAATGACATAACATTTCATATGACCAAAATTATCGTGGTTATAATTATTATTATTATCGCTGTGTTGTTGAATGTGCTCAAAAAGTACTTATACTAAAATCTTTTAAACAAGTTTTTTTTTTTTTAACTAAAATAAATAGACACACAAGATACTTTAGTGGCAGAAGAAACATCAAATTATTGTTCTGGCTTCACAAAAGCCATATTATTTTTATTTGTGTGTTTAAATATGTTTATCGTCCTCAATTTTAATTTGTAAATAAGTGTTTTTTTTAACACTTCTGGTTTATGTGACATCACGTGAGTTTACTTCCTGTTGAAGACACCTCAGTCTGTTTCAACTCGACACTGTCGAGTATATATCGATCACTTTGTTATAAGACAGCGCATTCTTTATGGCCAATGTAGATACTGTGCCATAGTAGTTTAGATTGGGGTATGACGTTTCTTAATGGGGAAAGGCGTTAATGTCTCCTGTTTTCATGTTAGCATTCAGGGTACACACTAAAAATGTTGGGTTAAAAAATAACCCAATTTTAACCCAACTGCTGGTTCAGAAAAGGACAAACCCTTTATTTGACTTATTTTAACTTAACATTTTGGGTTAATTTTTTCAACCCAACTTTTGCGTTGAATTATTTAACCAAAAAGTTGAGTTATGATAACTTAATGTTGGGTTATTCCCAACCAAACTATTGGGTTGAGTTATTTAACCCAAGAGTTGAGTTTTGCTAACTCAATGTTGGTTGATTCAATTCAATTTATTTCACACAAAAGCTGAGTTGTGCTCACTAAAATGTTGGGTTATTGCAAACCCAACTATTGGGTTGCGCAATTTAGCGCTCTTGACCCAATAGTTGGTTAAAAATTATACATTTTACTGCTGATTTGTCCTCCTCCTTCCCAACTACTGATCAAACATTGTTTTTTTCATTAAAATATACTCAAAAGCAAGATATGAGTGACATTTTATTACAAATATTGCCATGTATAGTCATAGTAGTTCTATACAGCATGCTCAAATATTTTCTTGTACATAAGATGTGTGATTGTAAATAATGTTAATGAGATTAATCCTTAATAAAATTCCCTTCAAGAAAAAAGCCCCTTTTTAATAAAGAAAGCATTTTATCCAAAAATGCGTTACTCAGTGAAAAACAACCCAAAAATTGTTCATAGTTTTGAAAGCCCAGAAATTGAGTCAAAATCATACCCTTATAACCCAAAAAATTGATTGCTCTCCATAAAAATAACTAAAAAATGTAACCCAACACTCGCAAGTAATAAATTGGGTTATCAAAACAACCGAGCATTTTTTAGTGTGGTCAGTCCAAAATGATGTCAAAGTGTGGTTATCAATCACGATTTTTCGATAATTTTAATTTAATATGGTAATATTAACCGTCGGGTGTTTTACCGGGGTTATTATTATTACCGTGTATTGTTGCATCCCTACTGCAGAGCTGTGATTTTTACGGTTAGACATCGGTACATGCTGTAACTTCACAATTGTGATTTAATAGTTTTAGAGACAAATCAGTTTGAATTAGAGATGTACGATAATATCGGCCGATAAATGCTTTTAAATGTAATGTCGGAAATTATCGGTATCGGTTCGGAAATTATCGGTATCGGTTTCAAAAAATAAAATGTATGACTTTTTCAAACGCCGCTGTACGTAGTGTTACACGGACGTAGGGAGAAGTACAGAGCGCCAATAAACCTTAAAGGCACTGCCTTTGCGTGCCGGCCCAATCACATATCATCTACGGCTTTTCATACACACAAGTGAATGCAAGGCATACTTGTTCAACAGCCAAACAGGTCACACTGAGGGTGGCCGTATAAACAACTTTAACACTGTTACAAATATGCGCCACACTGTGAACCCACACCAAACAAGAATTAAAAACACATTTTGGGAGAACATCCGCACCGTAACACAACATAACGGAACAAATACCCAGAACCCCTTGCAGCACTAACTCTTCCGGGACTACAATATACACCTCCGCTACCCCCCAAACCCCGCCCCCCCAACACCGCCCACCTCAACCTCCTCATGCTCCCTCAGGGAGAGCATGTCCCAAATTCCAAGCTGCTGTTTTGAGGCATGTTTAAAAAAATAATGTACTTTGTGACTTCAATAATAAATATGGCATTGCCATGTTGGCATTTTTGTTCCATAACTTGAGTTGGTTTATTTTGGAAAACCTTGTTACATTGTTTAATGCATCCAGCGGGGCATCACAATAAAATTAGGCATAATAATGTGTTAATTCCACGACTGTATATATCGGTATCGGTTGATATCGGAATCGGTAATTAAGAGTTGGACAATATCGGATATCGGCAAAAAAGCCATTATCGGACATCTCTAGTTTGAATGTATAGACTATGATCGCAGTGTTTTACTTCAAAATAAGGAAATATAAGGTATTGTCATTTTTCACAGCCATTTTTAATTACAGTATTTTACTGGGAAAAATATACTATGATATCCCTTCGCCCTGTGATGAGGTGGCGACTTGTCCAGATTGTACCCCGCCTAACCGCCCGAATGCAGCTGAGATAGGCTCCAGCACCCCCCTATAATTCGGATATATGTAAATATCTGCCTCCGACACTGTCTACTCCTTTTTGGCAAATGTAAAAAAAAAAAGTCCTCCTTTCCCCCACAGAAGCGGACACACTGAGCCATGAAGCGAGCGAGAGGTTTGCAGCCGGCTACATCCAATGCATGCACGAGGTGCACACCTTCGTGTCCAC